>NW_016822711.1:208867-222961 GCF_001698545.2 Rhinopithecus bieti | reverse complement strand
TAAGAATAGCGGTAACACTCGTTTTAAGAATTTGTTTTAAAATTTTCTTTAAAAAAAGCTGTAAGGAGTGAGAAACAAACATGTAAGTTTCTATTAGGCACTGGAGTAGAAGCTTAAACCAACATTATGTTATTGAGCCCGCAGATATTTTACTCCTGTTTTATAGATAAGGTAACTGAAACTTAGATTAAACTACTTGCCCAATATCACAAAACAAATGAATCACAGAGAATTTAAACAGTACGTGACTTGCTGAACCAGTCTCTTCCCACCATCCTGAATATTTACTTCAGGAAGTTATGGGTATATAATTAATCCTATATTTGTTGATTGTAAGTGAATTCAAATAATGGCATGAGGACTTTTCCTTAGTTTACTTTTAATCTTACACTATTATGTTTAGTGAAAACTATTTCTACTCCATATTTTTCTTTTGAGTTTGACAGGGCTGCTTTGGGCTTTCCTGCTGGTATGAAACTATGTTCTTGACATTTGGATATCCTCCCCAATTTGAGAAACCATTAACTAGGTTTGAGTATCATTTTTAGGATAAAAGCCACAAATGTTCTCTAGTGACATCAGGAAGGTATTTGAAGAAAATTTCTTCTTAAACTAGTCTTCAAGCAAGGTACTGAACGCATGTCTTTTAAAATATTTAAAAATTACTTTTGTTATTGACATGTACATGTAGGAAACTACATAAATCACAAATGAATTATCACAACATGGATACACTCAGGTAACCACTGCTCCAATAAAAAAAAAAATAGACCAGCATCCCAGAGCACCGTTAGACCTCCTGAAATCACAGTCTCCACCTTCCCTGCTAAGATAACCAATACCTTAAATTCTAACAGAGATAGTCTTGCTGGTTGTTGAATTCAATATAAATGGAATCCTAAGATGCATTCTTTTACCCCTGACTTCTTTTCTTCAACATTACGTTTGCATAAATCATTTGTGTTGTATATAGTGGTATTTGCTTATTTGTCTTGCATAGTGTTATGCAAGTTACAGTGTTCTGTTGTCTGAATATACCACAATGTATTTATCTTTTGTTGCTGAACAATTAGATTGTTTCCAGTTTTTTTGGTTGTAATGAATACAGCCCTGGTTATCTTGTACAATTCTTTTGATCCACATATGTGACATTTGTGTTGGAAATACAGATAAGATGAATTGCTGGGGCATAAAGTATGCATATGTCAATTTTACTAGGTATGGCCAAAATATTTTCTAACTATGCCTAAATTGACCCTCCCATCATTACTATGATGTTATTTCTACTTGCTATATATCCTTGTAAACACTGTATCCTTGTCAAAAGACTTGAAGTCTCTTAAAATTAATTATATTGTGGTTTTAATTTGCTTTTCTCTGACATTAAGGAGAAAGTTGAGCAACTTTTCATGCATTTGCCATTTGGATGTCCTTTGTGAGGCATCAGGTTTCCTGCCCATTTTTCCCTTGAGTTTTCTCTATTTCTTAACTGATTTTTAGAAGTTCTTTGTATACTCTAGGTACTATGAGTTGCTGATGTCTTCACTTTTTATTTCTGTAGTGATATCGTTCAGCGAGCAAAAGTTTAAAATCATAACATACAGGTGGTATCGCTCTCTTTTTTTATGGTTAGTGCAATTTGTCCTGTTTTAAAAACACCTTTTCTTACCCCAAGTTCTTAAAGACATTCTATGTTGACTTATAAAAAATTTTATTATGTTTTAGTTTTCACAGGTGAGATGGGAAAGTCTCCTGGAATTATTTTGCATGCCTGTGCGTGGTGTGAAATAAGGGTTCAATTAAAAGTGTTCCCCTCCAAAGTGGATATCCTGTTGTCTTGACATCATTTATTGAAAGGACCATCCTTGGATTTATTGGACACATTAACTGAGTTGACAATCTTCTACCATGTGTGTTCCCTCTTCACCCTTCTCTAAATAATTCTAAATGTATTTAAAAGTCTCAGTATACAATATTGGTTTTGTTTAGAGTCAACATTGATTTATATTTCCCTACATTTTACCCTTCCCATTGCTCTCTATTCCGGTGTTTCTCAGCTTCCTCTTGTGATTACTTTCCCTTTTCCCTGAAGAAAACCTCTTTATAACGTCCTTTACTGTGGATCTTACGGTGATGAACATCCTTGCTTTCTTGTTTCATTTGAAAATGTTTTTATTTCACACTCATTTTTGAATGATATTTTCACTGGATATAGAGTTCTAGTTCATTATATAGCCTATCAATATCTGTTTTTGTTTTTGAGATGGAGTTTTGCCCTTGTTGCCCAGGGTGGAGTGCAGTGGTGGGATCTCAGTTCACTGCAACTTCTGCCTCCCGGGTTCAGGTGATTCTACTGCCTCAGCCTCCCAAGTAGCTGGGATTACAGGTGCCTGCCACCGCGCCCGGCTAATTTTTTGTATTTTTAGTAGAGACGGGGTTTACCGTGTTGGCCAGACTGATCTTGAACTCCTGACCTCAAGTGATCTGCCCGGCTTGGCCTCTCAAAGTTCCGGGATTACAGGCCTGGCCACCTATCAATATCTGTCTTCTATTGATTCTCTTCATGAACCAATGATCAGTCTTATTGTTGCTTTGAGGGTGATACACCCTTTTTCTGTGACTGCTTTTGAGATTTTCTGTCTATGCCTTTGGATTTCATCAGTAATGCTGTGATGTGATTAGAATGTTCAGCTGCCAAATTCTGTATCACCTCTCTTTTGAGACTGTAATTATACATATGCTAGACGTTTTCCCTTTTTCCCATATGCCTCTTTTCTGTTTCTATCCTTTTGTTTCTGAACTTCAGTCTGAGTATTTTCTTTCGGTTTCTCCTCTGCTTCACAAGTTCTAGCTTCACCTGTGTCTACTTTCCCATTGAACTCATCTGTTGAATTCTTGGTCTATTCTTCAGTTCTAGAATTTATTTCCATTGGATTTTTTAATAGTTTCCATGCTTTGATGAGATTCTCCATTTTTGTTTCTTAATTCCTTGAAAAATGTTAATTCTAGTTATTGTAAAGCCCATGTTTGATAACTGTATCTTCCGAATTTCCTGTGGCCCAGTTTCTCTATTACCTGTTCTCATCTCTTGGTTTCTGGTGAAAACTTGTCTTCCTGTAATGGTAATGGCTGAGGATTTTGGGGTTTTTTGTTTGCTTTTAGAGACAGGATCTCACTCTATTGCCCACCCAGGCTAGAATGCAGTGGCACAATCGTAGCTCACTGCAGCCTCAAACTCCTGGGCTCAAGCGATCCTCCTGCCTCAGCCTCCCGAGTAGCTAGGAGTCCAGGTGCAGATCACCATGCCAGCTAATTTTTTAAAAAAATTTTGTAGAGACAGGGTCTCCCTGTGTTGCCCAAGCTGGGCTGGTTATTTTGTGTTGAGGGCCAGACATTGTATATGAACAGCTGTTGAGGTCATTTGAGGCTCTGACATTACTTTTCTTCAGTGAGCATGCATTTTTGCCTCTGGCAATCAACTAGGTTAGGGGTATATTTGTTTAATCTCATTAGACATCAAAATAATTTAAGGGGTTTTTCGTCTTCTTAAGGACTGGACTGCTTTGTTTTTGGTGTACTCTTACTCTTGGTTTGTACCTGAAACCCTGAAACCTGGGGCAGGCCCTGCACTCTAGTTTCTATCTCCATAGTCCTATGAATCTGTCAAAATCTCTTCTCGATTTCTTACCATTTCAGCCACTGTTTTCATTTCTCACAATATTCCTAGGGGGCAAAATGGTGCCATGCTTAATGCCCTTTGTTGTCTCTCTTCTCCTGGACCTTAGTCCCACAAATTCTCATTTATTTGGTAGCTTTTTGATGATTTTAAACAGACATTTTTTTATATGATATTGATCTGGCTTTTTCATTTGTTTCTGGTGGGAGAGTTGAATCTAAAAAACCTAGTTCGTCCTTGCTAGAAGTGAAACTTACTTTGTTTTTTAAAGGATGGCTGTTGGGCTTTTAAGCATACCAGGGGCTGGGAGGGCGGGAGGTATAGGGTTTATGATTTAATAGAACTTTAAATCTATTATGATTTAATAGAACTTTAATAGTTCTTTGTAGAAATCTGTTACATTCCAAGTAAGTTCATTTACAATGTAATGTGTCAGAACAAGTGGGACTGTAGAGGAATTAGCTTTTATATACAGCCAGGTCACACCTCAGCCTGTGTACCTGCACACCTCTGAGGCTTTCATTGGGGAGGAGGGAGTCCCAGGTGGGTGAATAATTGTTGACTGCTGATGGCGGCTTTTGTGCTGGAGCAGCTACTTACCTTACAATCTGCTTGCCTCTTCTGCTTCTGTGTAATTAGTATTATTGTATCAATTCAATAACAACTGCTAACAGTCAAATGGTTTCTGTGTGATGCCATACAATATATGTAGTTCCAAATTTATTTTTGTAGTCCTTTAAAATAGGTAATAATAATTTTGTTTCACACGTTTGACAAAAGGTTGTACCACTATAATATAAGCCCGCTGAGCACTGGCACCATGTTGTCATGTCTGCCACTACACCTCAGTGCCTCGCACAATGATAAATATTAATAAATTAAAAACTAATATATTTTAAATAAAGGAACTCAAATCTCTTTGACCCCATAGGCCATATTCTTCATGTACTATGCAGTATAATTGTTAATAAATGTTTTAATTTTTTTAATAAAAACACTTAAAAATACCACATGCAAGTCTGACTTTAAAGGACTTTGAATCACATAATGTTGTAGAAAGGGGTTGAAATTGATCTAAAGAAGACAGCCCAATAGACCTGTTCAACTTCTGGCAGGAAACTACTAAAGGATGGAAGAGCTAAAGGTTTAGAAACCTTGGATTTGAAACTTGTGCTCACCATTTGGCAGGAATGAAATTTCAAGCAAGTTTTTCATCCCTTTCAGCCTGTTTCTGCATCAGTAAAACAGAGGTGTTGATACCACAGGCATAAGAATGTTGTGAGAAATAAATGAAGCAATCTATATACTTAGTTCCTCTGAGTCTATTTATTATGAACATCTCCCCACACTGAATGTGCTTCTGATGTTTAAAACAGGGATTTTCATGAAATGTAGCCCCGAAATGCTAGCCAACTGCTTACAATTGCCTTACAATTGCCTTAATACAATTGTTTTAATGCTGGAGAATTAACTTTTGGGTTTACCATGAGACATGCCAACCTCTACTCGAGGTCCTTCTTATGGAGTGAAGGTCTTAGTTTTTCAATAGTACTTTCGACCATATTATAATTTGACAGACATATTTCTGAAAACCCTTGCTTCCTGTAGAATTTTGTGCTAGAGATAACAGAAGTTTTGGGGAAAGATGGGATTAGGGACAGATCAATAAAAACCTGTATAACTTTGAAACCAGGCACTAACAAAACTGGTAATGACCTCAATTAGAATGTTAGCGCAAATTTTACAGCACTTTATGTTTCTAATACACCAAAATAAGAGGCCTTTACCTTAATGAACAAAAAAGGTGAAGGTAGATTGATGGACAGAGAAGGCAGTGATAAAGGATTGAGCATGCTGAGCTATGGAAAAAGAGCAAAATACGGAAGGATCAGGGAGAACTGTGCACTGAGCACTTCCAGACAAAGCTGGAGGCTCCTCTAAGCCAGAAAGAAGAACATGGGCTGATGGGCATTGAGTGTTTGTGATTTTGCATTTAGGAGCTGCTACTTAGTTACATAAACCAAAAAGACTTCTAGATTATACAAACAACATTCACCCATTTACCAATTTTATTTAAGCTAATTGTTACAGAAACATGAGCTGTAGCAGAGCAGACTGAACTTGCTATTTATCTTACTCATAACCATTAGAAACTAATTACCACCATACATAGAAGCCCTTTGTAAACCACCGTGTAAAAGTCAAAGGCCTGTAGGGGTCAGGCAAGCAATAGAAGTGAGTGAGCAGGAAGACACACAGACTTCTCTGAAGAGGCATACCTCAGCTACAGGGGAAAGGCATGCTCCGTTTCAGCCAACTGTTGCCATGTGGGATGGAGGACTTGGGTATGGCCAGAGCACTTGATTTTTCCCCAGAGAATTCAGATATCTGGATTTTTTGGTAAAATCACCCAATTCTTAAAACCCTGACCAAAGAAGGTAGGATAGGAGGTTGGGATTCACTTTGGGCTCCCAGTTGTGATCTTCGGAAAATAACAGACTGTACAAACGTATAGACACCTGTTAAATCCCCAGGGAGCTTTAAAATAGGAGCATTATGATGGTTGTAGGTGGCATGGTCTCAAGGGCTGGGATTGCAGGGGAGGCTACTTAATGTGTATCTAGATATTGAAAATAGAGTTAAATTCAGTTGTCTGTCAAGTAGGTTACCCAGCATTTTTTGTTGCTTCCCTATAATTGGGCTGTTTCAGTTGTGCTTTCTCCCAAAGAGTGAAAAAAACTAGTTTCCTTTTGCGTTTGCAGAGTTGGTTTGTCCAGGATACATGCAAACACTTGGTGGAAAATTAGAACCTAATGCAATCGCTTCAAACTCTTCCTCTAATTTCCCCTTATCACTATGTTATTTAACATGAAAACAACATGTAGAAAATGTTCAAATGTTTTAATACACATAGCTCATTGGACTCTCAAGTCTCTTCTGTGACATAAAAACTAAAATAGTTTTGCAGCTGAAGCACCAATTCATAGGACTAGTCATGGAAAGAACACTCACAGGAGCAACACTTAATCCCACGTCTTTAGATTTGCGTAATGGTTTGTTGGCAAGCCAAGTCTTTTTCCCCTGTTTCTTTTGCTTATGTTAAATGCTCTAAAAGGGTGGAAGCAAGTATTCTTGTCAGCAGAGACTTGGCAACTAATGTCTCCTTCCTGGTCCCCTGTGCCTTGCTTCAGCCTCAAGACAGTGAGACAGCCAGCCACCCAGGCAATGTTTTATGAATCTGATGCTATGGAAAGGAGGGCAGTAAATTAGGGAAGCTGGAATTCGCCTGTCTGTTTCAGAACACCCCGTTTGGGGTATATGAAATGTGTGCTGCCAGCGGGAGTTTCTGAGACAAGATGATGAAGTGGCAGTTTGTTATATGATTTTATTTTTTCAGCTGACTTGGCCCCAGTAGATATATAGGAGGTAAGAGGGGAAAAAATGATTAAATTACCTAGTAGTAAAAACACACTTTCCCCCTGCTTTTAAGTAGGAAAGTAGGGAATGGTCGACGAATATTTCCATGAAGTAATAATTGATCCCTGAATAGGTTTCCATTAGTTAAAAAAAATCAGTTTATGCCATATGCAAGTGAATATGGATGAGATCATGGTGGAAAGGAGAGATACATTCAATATGAGATCAGAGAAATGAACTGGATTGTCTGTTTCCGTGGTTCCTGCAGGAATCTACTCTATCATATTGTATCTGCCATACTGTATGTATATATTTATAGTCATCCCTCAGTATTTGTGGGATATGGGTTCCAGGATTCCCCATGGAACCAAAATCCACTGCCTCATTATTCCATGGCCTTCCAGAGGGCAGAGGAATTGTGTGAATTTTGGAGTATAGCTGTATTACCTGAGGTGGCCTTTAAAAACTCAGCTCCCATACTAGGGAAGTTCTCAGAGATACAAGGTAGAAAATGTCCTTTCTCCAAAAGAAAAGTGAAACTTCAAACGCATTTAAGAACCCTTATCTTAGAGACCAAAGGATGCCTGCTGAGATTTGCCTTCTGAATTACAGAGAGACAGACAACTTCTGGCCTCCCAGCTTCTCCCCTTTCTCTTCCCTTATCATAAATCTGGGATTGGTTAAGTTGGGAAGAATGGATTTCTTTAGCTTTAGTGACCGAACACTGTTCACCCTGTCACTAGAGGGCACCAGCTGCACATCAAATGTCTAATATGTAGGCATCAATGCCCACAAACATTCTTCAAATACAGCAAAATGTCAAATGGAAATGGCTTGTAATAAGGTGGTTCCGCTAGTGTCCCTGTTCTTATTTACCCCATTTCTGCTGCTGAAAGGAGCATTCTAAATTTGACTTTCTAGTGCTTTCAGAATTTTCATTCAATTCAGAGCTCTAATTAAAGTTGCAGATAGGTAGAATAAATCTTGTTTTTCACAAGATTACATGATGGCACTAACTTTGCTACCATTTATCTGGCTCTTGCCCTGTGCTGAGTAATATGTGAAACCTTATAGGAATTTTTTCACATGGTTTTATTTCAGATCCTGCAACAAATGATAATGGTTGTTATCAACAGGAAGTCTTCCCCCGTAAGCTAAAATATCCCATTCAATGTAGAGTATAGGTATGTCTCTAGAAAACCTACAGATTGAGTTTTTCTCTTGAAATTTTACAAAGAAAACCTGCCCGGGAATTTAGTTTATGTTACTCTTCTCTTCATGGGATTGCACAGTGTTATAAGGAAGCTGCCAACAGTCTGGTTTCTACTGACTGCCTCAGGGGACTGACCCACTGTGCCAGCCCTTGCTTGGGTTTACACCGGGAAGACCGGGCTCATTGTTTCTCATCTGTGATGCTTCCCCTCAACCCATAGTTATGTTTTGGCAAAGGAAAAAAAGGAGGAAGTGAACATTCACCCCAGACCATTTGATTCTGTTGATTGCTGACAGGTGCTATGTTCTGAATAGAATTAGAGACTCTGTCCACCTCAGACATACCCAATATCAGGTCAGGTATAATTTGTCCCTGTTGAGAGGTCACAACGTTTTGGCCTTGGGAAAAAGGCACATTCCTGACTGTGTGGTGGCAGTTGCTGTGTGTTGTCCAGTAAGATCTTCAGTCATAGTGGGTTTTGCAATGTACACCCTAAAAATGGAAATGAACCCAACGTCTCCTTACAAACTATGTGAGTCCTGATGGATGAGCTTCCTGACCCCAGGCGAAAGGAATCGGCCCAAATAGAAGGTCAAAAGACGATTAAGAAGTATAAATTCCAATTGCTCTTGGAATCTGTACATCTTCTCCAGAACTGAGGCAAGTGAGTCGGAGGGGCACTCCCCATGTGAGGTGGGGCTGGCTGAAGGAAAACAACTCAGCATCCCATATTGAAAAGCCCCTACATGTCTGGCCCCATCATCTCAACAATCTGATGTAGAACCCTTATTTCTGTCCTGTAGAGGTAGAAATGAAGGCTATTCTAGATTTTAAAATTTTCCCAAGGCTATACTGCTGATTATAAGAGGTAACAGGATAACAAATATCAGTCACTACTGATTATGCACATATCCTGTACCAAGAACCATCATTATCTCTGATGCAACACCACAAGGGAAGCATCACCGTACCCCCTTTGTCCTGAGGCTGGGAGAGTTTAAATCACCTACCCAAGTGCACCACCATCCTCCCCTCCCCTCTCTCAGCATTGTTACCACCCTTTGGTGACAACCCTTCCCTGCCACACGGTGTCCCCAGATCTGCTGCTTCCTTCTAGAATAGGGAAAAAAAAGTCTGATAAACTAATTCACTTGCATACCCTGGAAAAATTGTGACTGCCAAGACCGGCATCTCCCAGAGGATGTATGGGAGAACAATAACCCTCTGCTTCTATCCAAACAAAGGATCCCTTCATCAAATACATCTAGAAAATTTAGAGTGCATAGGAAAAGGCTCTGAGAAATTCTGGAATACAGAAGAGACTTTCTGAATCAAGGACAGCCCCTTTAATTTGCACTGTTGAGGCACAGAAAACAATACCACAAAATATGGTAAGTTTGCATGCTGATTGCTTTGAAGGAAAGAAAATGGAAAGGTCTCAGAAGTAGGCCTCAGAACCAAGGTCTCTCTTTGTCCTTCCCCCTCGCACCTGTTTCTCTTATCCTCTCTTTTCCCAAGCACCATAAGGGACTCTGTCCCAAATTTCCTTATCTGGCTAAGGAAGCTTTTTTTCCAAAAGAAATGCAATTGTCTTAAGACTCTGTCCTTAGGAGTCCCATCAAATAACCAGGAAAGATTAACAACAAGAGAAGAGACTGGGAGTTGTCACCACACCCAGACAAACTTTTCATCTATTCTTCTGAAGGCAGCTACTAAGATTACCTGGGAGGCTTTATCTGTATAATAAGACAAGCTTTGTTCATAATGAAGGTCCACCTTCCTGCCACCTCCTCAGAGCCCAGAGCCCAGAGCCCAGAGGAACATGGTCTCAGACCATTTTTCTTTGGCCTCATTCACTTCCATGGAAAATCGGTTACTCCTTCATCACTATCTCCCCTTCCCCTTTGAAGAAGGGTATGAAAGCATCTGGGCCTCATTGAGTTATTGGGTAATCACTCTACTGTGATTTCCCCTGGACACTTTAAGTACATTTTGTATGCCTTTTTCTTGTATTAATCTGCCTTTCATCCATTCATTTTTAGTAATCCCTCAGTGGGCAAAGAGGAAGATTTCTCTCCACCCAACAGCATGAAACACCTGTGTTATGAGTATTTGACTTTGAGCCCCATTTTCATCTGTAAAATGAGTTAATATATATAAAAGCATTTAGAATAGTGTATGACAGTTAAATTCAGTATAAGCAGTAACTATGGGGCCCTAATAAATCAATAAGTTAAAAGGAACCGGGAAGGAGCCAGGCTGGTAGAACACGGACTGGACCTAACCCAGGACCTAACCCCACTTGCAACCCTTTTGTGTGAAAAACCACAGCCAATATCTTGCAACTCCAGAAACGGAAGGCATACAGGTTGCAAAATGGCTAAGAACATCACAGCATTTCCCTTGGGCACCTGGAGAGGAAAGGGCTGACAGTTAAAAATTACCGCAACATAGTCTTAGCATATAGCATAGCACAAGTTTACTTGCACACAGCCCTCTCCAGCATGACCTTACAAAATTTCCCTCCAGCCCCTGCATCTTTGCAGATAGCCCCTTCTCTGCTGTGCTGCTTGTTGCATCCTTGCAACATATCTGCATACTTTCTCTAATAAATCTGCCTTTCTTTACCTATGACTGTTTTGTAAATGAGCCCAAAGAAAAATGGCCGGAGACCATGATCTTCTGGGCTCTAGGCGAGGTGGCGGGAAGGTGAACTTTCATTATGAACACCACCAGCCAGCCGTCACATCTCCGACAGCAACAATTATTATTACTATCATCACCACCTGTAAACAAGGCACTACGGAGCCCTTTTGGGGCTGAATTCAAGGATGTGGGGCATGTGTGTGCAGATGTTTATTGACAGAGCAACCTTTCGGAGTCCGCTTGGCACATGTGAAAAGTGTGGCTTAAGGGAAAGATATGGATTTTTGATCAGATAGATATGGGCCATGCTCTAGCTCCACTGTTTACCATCAGTGCAACCTTAAAGAGTTATATAACCTCTCTATGCTTCCTTACCATAAAATGAGGATAAAATAGTACCTTCCTCTTATTTTTTGTGAAGATTAAGGGGCAGATAATTCAACAGTTGTGGATTGTTACTACCATTAAAAAGCCAGTGGAGAACACTTGTTGAGCATGAGGGTGTGACGCCTCCCAGCCGAATGTTAATTTCCCCAACTGCATCTTAGAAGCTATTTTGGCAAAGAGTAAAACTGTCTTCACTTTAAAGTTTATTTGGCCAAAAGCGTATTTGAAGCTTAATCTTCTCAATATGATAAAAAAGTGGAAGAAAGTATGAAGAAAAAAGTGGAAGAAAGCAATAGAGAAAGAGATTGATAGGTATGAAAAAGCATATGGAGAAGAGTGAGTAAAATCTCTGGAAAAGAATGCAGACCTCTCCCTCTGCTTTGGATCAGTAAGTCTGTGTAGCCACATCAGATCTCACCCATTGGAAGACCATAAGCTGCCCATGGGCATGAGGCAATGAAGGGCAGGGGTGTCATCGTGGATGGGTATGACATAAGAGAAAGAGAAAGTGGAAGAAGAGGGGAAGGAGAAGGAGAGAGAGAGACACACAGGACAACCAATAAAACCTTGCATACACATCACAGAACCAAAAGAAAGAGTAGGTTTTTTGTGTGTTTTTATATCAAAGACAAATTGTATGCTCTCTAGATCACACAGGTAGGGCAGCTGTCTATACATTGAGTATGTTACGGACTTGGACATCTTAAAACAATACACTTAATTAACTGCCTTTGCTACTTTAAAAAGACAAATCTGAATTGAAAATGGATTGATTGGAAGCATGACAGAATATTTCAGATTAATCCAATGGAAGGAATCCTATGGTTGCTGTACTGATGAATAAAATAATACTTGGAAACCACTTACCACCAAAGTGGGTGCTCAATAGATCTCTTTCGTTCCCCTTCTGTCATAAAAAAGGCAGGAAAAAACAAAAAACAAAAAAAACAAAGGTATACAGGAGGGAAGAAAAAAATGAGGGAAAGGAAGAAAGTCAAAAGAAAAGAAGTTAAAAAAAAGAAGGAAGAAAATTTCCCCCAAAAGACTTTATGCCAGCTAAGACCTGAGAAAAGTTTGTCAATTTAAATGTTGATGATATTTGTGGACATTGCAAGAAGTTCTCCATGCAATGTCTTAGGAGTGAGTAAAATCCCGTAGTATAAGAGGCTTTTTTTGGTTAGATGTAACAGTCAATTCACTAGATAATACAAATTATATATCTTAAAGAGATACCACCACCAATCAGATTTGACATTTTCTCTTATGCTTGCTTCGTATCTCTAAGGGTTGATTTTAAAGGAGAGAATAACACTTTTGACAATAGTTATGCAATGTACCTTTAAAAACTAACCTGTGAAATCAGGCTGTGATCAACTAGCTGACCTTGGTTGGACCATATGATTCTCTTGGAGTCCAAAGATGTGAATAGATCTCTTTTTGTACTCATCCCTCATCCAAGCCAAGCCGGCCTGGGTTTTGTTTTGTCATGTCCACAAGAACACCACAGACAAGCAGGTTTTGATTTACAGATACATGTAAATAGATGTGATTTCCTTCCCAGGAAAAGGGCACAATGAGCTAATGCAGTTTAATTTCTACACATGAGGCTGTTTTAGAAGCTTGCATTGTAGTTAGGGCTTGGTTAAAGTCAGTCCTTCAGCAGGATGCACTGCTCCCAAATGTTTGCTGGTAGACAGTAAATCTGGGAAAATACCAAGGCCAGGAGGTGACAGAGGAAGACCAGGACAGGAGAATTTTCAGAGCTGAAACATCTCACTGTAAAGGTTTAATAAATTTCACATGCATCCCCTTATTTTTCCATATTTTGTTTTTATTTTTGTTTTAACTGTTTCCTGGGTTTCAGGCACTGGTGATCCTTTTACCTAGAAACACTAACTACTATATTTTTTCTGATGTGGTTTTCTGTTGGATAAGATTTCCGTAATAAATAAGGTTGATTTGGTTCGGTCAGCTTCATGTCAATTTTCTAGTTGTATAGGTGGTTCCCTTTAATCATAAACAAAAGCTATAACTTAGCCATTTCCAAAGCTCAACGACATTTATAGGAGCCCCGGAATAATAACTTTTTGGTTAAGGTAACTTTAGTAAGTTTAATAAGGACAAACAGGTAGTACCCTTTCAAGCTCTAGGACTCTCCTCTAGGAGGCGCCTCAGCCAATTTGATGATAGTGGTAAGGAGGTCAAGGCCGCTTCAGTTCCCACCAGCTGGCTTTGAACAGAGAAAACTCATTGCACAGCCACAGGTTGAACCCTTAGACATTTCCAAGTCTAAGGAAATGACTGTGTTGCTCAGAGGAGATATTAATAAAAAACATCCTTTGCACTTTTTTAAGCCCTATTCTACACATTTGTCCTTTGTTCCTTCACAACCCAAAGAGACAAAGAATGCTTCTGTCCTTTGTTGAGATGGCCTCTCCTTTGCAGAGCTTTCTGTTCCCTTCCATTTCCTATAGTACATTAAGACTGTTCCTATGACCGGAAGGCAATAAAAGAAATACATTTCAAGTACTAAAAACGAGCATCCAGGAAGAAGCTTTCCATCAGGTTAAAACAAATGAAAAAGCCTAGCATCCTGTTTCTCAATCTAGATCTGGAACAGACAAGAGAGAATATTAGAAACACCTGACGCTGTAGGGGTGCAAGGACACATTTCCAGAGCAGCTGCCCTGTCCGCTATTTGGACAGCTCTTGCTTCCCATTGTCTCACTTCAGTTTTTTTTTTTTTTTTTTTTTT
>NW_016822711.1:154697-207188 GCF_001698545.2 Rhinopithecus bieti | reverse complement strand
TATATAGATATAAAATAAAAAAATATATATATATTTTATTTTCAGAGACAGGATCTTGCTCTGTCACCCAGGTTGGAGTGCAGTGGCATGATCATAATTCACCACATCCTTGGACTCCTGGGCTCCAGAAATCCTCTTGCCTCAGCATCCTGAGTAGCTAGGACTATAGGCATGTCCCACCCTTCACAGATAATTTTTAAAAATTGTAGGGACAGCATCTCACTATATTGCCCAGGCTGGTCTTTAAATTCTGGCCTCAAGCAATCCCCCCATCTCAACCTTTCAAAATGCTAGAATTACAGACATGAAGCACTGCATCCAGCCAAAAATGATTATTTTAAGGAAGCTCAGTGAGCTATAAGGCAGCACAGACAGACAATTCAGTGACATCAGAAAAACAATACATGAACAAAATTAGAAGTTCAATAAAGACACAAAAATCATAAAACTGTGTATGGTGGCACATTCCTGTATTCCTAGCTACACAGGAGGTTGAGGTGAGACCACTTGAGCTCAGGAGTTCAAGACAAGCCTGGGCAACATAGCAAGACCCTATCTCTTAAAAATTTATTTTAAAAGAGATACAAATCATAAAAAACTAAACATACATTATGAAGCTGAAGAATACAGTGAATGAAATGAAAAATGCAATAAAAAGCATCAGCAGCAGACTCAATCAAGGAGAAGAACCTATAAATACAAAGACAGGTCATCTGAAAATATCCAGTCAGAGAAAAAACATAAAATGAATGAAGAGGAATGATGAAAGTCTGCAAAATTTATGTGGCACAGTTAAGAGTGCTAACAGTTGCATTATAGGAATTTAAGAAGGTGAAAAGAGAAAGAGGCAGGAAGATTTTTTTTTAAAAACAGCTGAAAGCTCCCCAAATCTGGGGAAACATACAGACATCCAGGTATGTGGCATTTAAACATCTCTGATAAGTTTTAACCTGAAAAAGAGATAACCAAGACACACTATAATCAACTGTCAAAAATCAAAATCAAGGAGTTTTAAAAGCAGCAGAAAGAGGCTTATCTCATACAAGGTAATCCACATAAGGCTATCAGATTTCTCATCAGGCTATCAGAATATTTCTCAGCAGGAACCTTATAGGCTAGGAGAGAGTAGAAGGGTATATTCAAACTGTTGAGAAGAAAAGAAAAAAAAAAACAGCCAAGGATATGTAAACCTGACAAAGTCGCTTTCATAAATGAAAGAGAGTTTCCCAGACAAACAAAAGCTGAGGGAGTTCATCACCACTAGACTTGTCTTATAAGAAATGCTTAAGGGAGTTCTTCAAACTGAAATAAAAGCATGCTAATTAGTAACATGAGAACATATGAAAGTGTAAAACTAATTGGTAAATCTAAGTACACAGTCATATTTAGAGTAAAATTACAGTAGTGAGGTGTGAATCACTTATAACTCTAGTATAGAGGTTAAAAGACAAAATATTAAAAATAACTACAACTACAATAATTTGTTGCTGAACACACAACATTAAAAGATATAACTGGGATATCAAAAACAAATTGTGGGGATGGGGTAAAATTGTAGACTTTTTGTATGAAATTGAAGGTAAGATGTTCTCCGCTTAAAACAGACTGTTATAACTGTTAGATGTCTTATGGTAGCCACAAAGCAAAACCCTATGTAGATACACAGAAGATAATGAGGCAAAATCAAAACACACCACTGCAGAAAATAATTGAATCACAAAGCAAGACAGCAAGAAAAGAAAGGAACAAAGGATTTACAAAACAGCCGGCAGACAATTAACAAGATGGCAACAATAAGTCCTTACCTTGCAATAATTACTTTAATATAAATGGATTATATTCCCCAATCAAAAAACATAGAGTGAGTAAATGTATAAAAATGCATGACCCAACTGTACGCCAGGTACAAGAAACTCACTTTAGCTTTAAAGACACACATAGAAAGTGAAGGAATGGAAAAAGATATCCATGCAAGTGGAAACTAAAAGCGAGCAGGAGTAATTTTACTTATATCAGACAAAAGAGACTTTAAGTCAAAAACTGTAATAAGATACAAAGCAGATCATTATATAATGACAATTCTTCAGGAGGACATAACAATTATAAATATATATGCACTAAACATTGGAAAAACTAAATATATAAAGCAAGTATTAACAGAACTGAATCGAGAAATAGATAGCAATCTAATAGTAGATTCAATACCCCACTTTTACAATGGATAGATAATCCAGACAGAAAATCAATACGGAAACATCAGAGTTAAACTGGGCTTTAAGCCAAATGGATCAAACAGACATATAGAGAATGTTCCATCCAACAGCAGCTGGCCATACATTTTTCTCAAGTATACACAGAACACTTTCCAAGATGGGTCATATGTTAGGCCACAAAGTAAGTCTTAAAAAATTTAACATGACTGAAATCATGTCACACAACTTTTCTAAACAAAATAGTGTGAAACTAGAAATTAACAACAGAAGAAATACTGGAAAATTCACAAATATGTGGAAATTAAACAATATGTTCCTGAACAATGAATGAGTCAAAGAAGAAATCAAAAGAGAAGTTAAAAAATATCTTGAGACAAACAAAAATAGAAACACAGCAGACCAAAACTTATGGGGTGCAGCAGAAGCTAATCCTAAGAGGAAAGTTTAGAGTAATGCATACCTACATGAGAAAGGAAGATCTCAAATAAACCAGCTAATCTTACACTTCAAATAACTGGAAAGGAAGGAAAACTAAACCTAAAGTTAGTAGGAGGAAGGAAATAATAAAAATCAGGAATAAAATAAATAGAATAGAGGCTAGAAAAACAAAGCAAAGAACTATGAAATGAAGAGCTGATTTTTTTAAAAAAAAGATAAGTAAAATTGACAAACTTTCAGCTAGAATAAGAGGAAAAGAGAGATGACTCAATTAAAAATGAAAGAAAATCAGAAATGAAAGAGACCTTACATCTAATACCACAGAAATACAAAGGATTATTAAACTGCTATGAAAAATTATAAGCCATAAAACAGGATGACCTAGAGGAAACATGTACTTGTGGAAACATACAACCTATCAAGACTAACTCATGAAAAAAATCTAAGCAGAATAATAACAGCTGAGGAGACTGAATCAGCAATCAAAAATCTCCCCTCAAACAGCTCACGTCCTTATTGCTTCCCTGGTGAATTCTATCCAACCTTTACAGAAGAACTAATACCAATTCTCAATTCTTGAAAAAAATACAAGAGGAGGGAACATTTCCAAATTCATTTTGTAAGGCCAGCTTTCCCCTGATACCAAACTCAAACAAGAACACTATAAGAAGAGAAAACTATAGGAGAGTATCACTGATAAACCTAGATGCACAAATCCAAAATAAAATACTAGCAAACTGAATTAAGTGTTAAAAGGATAATACATCATGATCATGTGGGATTTATTCCTGGGATGCAAGGATAGTTCAACATATGTCAGTCAATAAATGTTATACATTACATTAACAGAGTGAAGGACAAAAAAGTATGATAATCTCAATATATGCAGAAAAGGCATTCAACAAAATTAAACACCCTTTCATATGATAAAAAAATAAAAACAACAAATGTGGTATAGAAGGAATGTACCTCAACACAATAAAGGCCATATATGACAAGCCCCTAAGTAACATTATACTCAATGGTGAAAAGTTGAAGGACTTTATTTAAGATCTGGAAGACAAGTTTGCTCATTCTCATCACTTCTCTTCAACATAATAATGAAAGTTCTAGAGTAATTAGGCAAGAAATAGAAATAAAAGGTATCCAGATGTGAAAGAAGAAGTAAAATTGCCTCTGTTTACAGATGATATGATCTTATACACAGAAAATCCTAAACACTCCACCAAAAACTGTTAGAACTAATGATGAATTGGGCAGGCACAGTGGCTCATGCCTATAATCCCAGCACTTTGGGAGGCCTCGAGATCAGCCTGGCCAACATGGGGAAACCCTTTCTCTACTAAAGCACAAAAATTAGCTGGGGCATTGTTGTGCATACCTGTGGTTTCAGCTACTGTGGAGGATGAGGTGGGAGGATCACTTGAACCTGGGAAGCGAAGCAGAGTTTGCAGTGAGCCAAGATCACATCACCGCTCTCCAGCCTGGGTGACAGAGTGAGACTCTGTGGGAAAAAAAAAAAAAAAAACAACCAACTAATGATGAATTCAGTAAAGTTGCAAGATACAGAATCAATGTACAAAAATTGCTTGTTTCTCTATAAACTAACAAAAAACTATCTGAAAAAAGAAAGAAAACAATTGCATTTATAATGGCATCCAAAAGAATTGAATACTTAGGAATAAATGTAATAAGGCAGTGAAAGACACCTGCAATAAAAACTACAAAACATTGACAAAAGAAATGAAAGAAGACACAAAGAAACAGAAAGGTGCTCTGTATTCATGGACCAAAGAATCAGTATTGTCAAATGTCCATGCCAAAGTGTTCCGCAGAGTCAATGCAATTCCTATCCAAATTCCACTGGCACTTTTCACAGAAAGAAAAAAACTATCCTGAAATTCATATCGAGCGACAAAGGACCCTGAATAGCCAAAGCCATCTTGAGTAACAACAAAGCTGGAAGCGTCATACTTCTTGATTTCAAATTATATACAAAGGTATAGTAATCAAAACCATATAGTGCTTGAGGCCAGGAGTTTGAGACCAGCCTGGGCAACATAGTGAGACTTTGTCTCTCCAAAAAGAAAACAAACAAACAAACAAACAAACAAACAAAAAACCCAACACCTAAAAAACTAAACTAGCCATGGTGGTGTATGCCTGTAGTCTCTAGCTACCTGGGAGGCCGAGGTGAGAAGGTTGCATGAGCCCGGGAGTTTGAAGTTGCAGTGAGTGAGCTAGGATTATACCACTACACTGGATGACAGAATGAGACTCTGTCTCTTAAAAACACAACAACTATAAACTATGTGGTACTGGCATAAAAACAGGCACATACAGCAATGGAACAGATTAAAAAGTTCAAAAAGAAACCCACACATAAAAGGTCAATTAATCATTGATAAAGCTGCCAATAATGTGCAATGGGGAAAGGATAGTCTCTTGAATAAAACATGTTGGTAAAACTGGATATCTACATGTGGAAGAATGAAAGTATATTTTATCTCATACCATATACAAAAATAAGTTCAAAGTGGATTAAAAACTTAAATGTTCATCGAAGAAAGCATAAAGGAAAAGCTCCATGACATTGGCAATGATTTTTTGGATGTGACACCAAGAGCACAGGCAATCACAAATAAACAAGAGAGACTACATCAAACTAAAAGCTTTCTGCCGAGCAGATGAAACAATCAACAAAATGACAAGGCAGCTTATGGAATGAAAGAAATTATTTCCAAACCATATATCTGGTAAAAAGTTAATATACAAAATATATAAGGAACGCATGCAACTCAATAGCAAAAAACCAAATAACCCAATTTTAAAAATGGGCAAAAGACATGAATAGACATTTTTCCAAAGAGGATACATGAATGGCCAACAGGTATGTGAAAAGGTGCCCAACATCACTAATCATCAGATAAAACAAATCGAAATCACAACGAGGTATCACCCCACACCTGTTAGGATGGCTATTATCAAAAAAGGATGATGAGGATTGGTGAGGACATAAAGAAAAAGGAAGTCTTACACATTGTTGGTAGGACTGTAAGTTGGTATAGCTGTTCTGAGAAACGGTATGGAATATCCTCAAAAAAAAAAAATAGAAGTACCATATGATTCAGCAATTCCATTTCTAGAGATATAGTGCAAGAAAATTAAGCTACTATCCTGAAGAGGTGTCTGCACTCTCATGTTCATTGCAGTATTCTTCACAATAGCCAAGATAAGGAATCAACCTAAGCGTCTGTTAACAGAGAAATGGATAAAGAAAATGTGACACGCACACACAGAGGAATATTATTCAACCTTAAACAACAAATAAATTCTGGCATTGGTGACAACATGAGTAATGTACCTGGAGGACATTATGCTAAATGAACTAAGCCAGACACACAAAGACAAATATTGCATGATCTCATTTACAATTGGAATCTTTAAAAGATAAACTCATAGAAACAGAGAATAGAAAGATGGTTACCAGAGGTGAGAGGGTGGGGAAATGAGGAGGTGTTGGTGAAAGGGTACAAACTTTCAGTTATAAGGTGAATAAGTTCAGTATCGTGTATAGTATAGTGTCTGTAGTTAATATAATATATACGTGAAATTTGCTAGGAGAGTAGATCTTAAATCTTATCACAAAGAAAAAAGGTAACTGTGTGAGGTAATGTATAATGCTAATTAGCTTCATTGTGGTAATCATCTCACAGTGTATACATAAAACATCATGTTGCACACCTTAAATATATGCAATTTTATTTGTTGAGTATACCTCAATAAAGTTGGGGGAAAAAGGAATGAAGTACTGATTCATACTATAATAATATAGATAAGCCTGGAAAACAATATGTTAAGTGAAAAAAGCCAATCAAGTTATGTACTATATAATTCAATTTATATAAAATGTCCAGAATTAAACAAGGCCACAAAAAAAGAGTACAGATCAGTAACTGCCAAGACATAAGGAAAGATAAATTAAGAATGATTGCTAATTTCTTTTTAGGGTGATGAATATGTTCTGGAATTTACAAGAAAACCATTGGTCTGCACACTCTAAAAAAGTGAATTGCGTAGTATGTGAATTTCATCTCAAAGAGCACAAAATCAAAAAAAGTCAAACAAAGTAAGTGGAAACAACTCAAATGTCCATTAACTGATAAATGTGGTACACATTTATTATGGGTGATGAAAATGTTCTAAATTGATTATGGTGATGTTTGCAAAATTGTGAATATACTAGAAACCATTGAATTCCACTTCAAATGAACAAATTGTATGGTATGCAAATATACCTCAATAAATCTGCAATGCATAAAAAAAAATCTCAAAAACCCAAGTTGGAGTGTTTCTCTCATTTGCTCAAATCTCTTCAATGACCTGCACTCAGCTCTCCTTCCCTTCTCTTCCCTTCCTTTCTCTTTTTTCTTTTCTTTTTTTTTTTTTTCTTTCTTTTTGGGACAGGGTCTCACTCTGTCACCCAGGCTGGAGTACAGTGGTGTGATGATAGATTACTGTACCCTCTACCTCTCCAGGCTCAATTGATCCTCTTACCTCAGCCTCCTGAGTAGGTGGGACTCCCAAGTAGCTGGGACTATGGGTGCACAGCACCATGCCCAGCTAATTTTTTTTTTTTTTTTTTTTGCTAGAGACATGATTTTGTCAAGTTGCCCTGGCTGGTCTTAAACTCCTGGGCTCAAGTGATCTGCCCACGTCAGCCTCCCAAAGTGCTAGGATTACAGGTGTGAACCACCACACCAGGCCTCCAGATCTTGGTTCCCTGATACCACGTTCCAATAAAATGAACCAGGGCTCCTTGGAAAAATGGCTGAATCCAAGGTGAGGGCAGGGAACACAGAAGATGAGCCTGGGGCATCTTATAGTACCAGGAGATGGAGCATACATTAAAAACAAGATTTAACAAAACGTTCATCTCAAATGGATGCAGGAGCCAATCTGAAATAATTCCCAATATCCAAAACCAGAACAAATGGGGAAAAAAACAAGTAATGATAATATTAGAGTGTAACTCAAAAAATAATTATCTATGAGTCTATACTGATATAAATCAACAAATAAGGGGGAAGGTGTAAATCTTCCTTAGAAATATTAAACATAGAAGGAATGAAGGAAATAAAAAATCACCAGTGTAACACCACTGGCTACAGTTGAGATCCTTTGATGGATACTACAATTAGTGGGAACAATTTTAAGGGGAAGCAGGACATTTTCATAGCCTCAAGGTACCTCTTCTAAAAATACTCATTAATTACTGTGGTAATTTTAATCTATGTTCACAAATTATTTGATACTCCTCTCTCTAAAATATAAAGTTTAATTCTCTTCCTTTTGAGTGTGGGCTGGATTCCTAGAAGTGAGTCCTACTTCTATGTACAAAGCATGGAAAAATAAAAATAGTAACTACCTGTGGAGAAACCTGGCAAGATGTCATCTTAACCTAGTGGTGAAAGCCAACATCGCCAGTGGTAAGCCATGGTGATATCATGTACCCCACGACATGATGTAATGAGAAGGGCACTTCCTCAGTGTAATTGTGAGAAAACATCAACCACATTGACATTAAGGGACATTCTACAAATACTTGCTCAGTCCTCTTCAAAAGTGTCAAGGTCATGAAAAGCAGAAGAACGAGGAACTGTCACAGACTGGAGGAGAGTAAAGAGACATGACAACTAAGTGCAGCGTGATCTCCTGGATTGGATCCTGAGACAGGGAAAGGACATCAGTGGAAAAACCAGTGGCACCTGAATAAAGTCTGTATAGTTTTATACCAGTGTTTATTTCTTACTTTTGATAAACGTGCCATGGTTACATAAGACGTCAGCATTAGAAGAAGCTGGGTAAAAGGGATATGGGAACTCTAGGTTATTGCAACTCTTCCAAAATCACTTTAAAGTTTCTAAAAATACTGAGAAGAAAAACCCCTCAATCTCATGCTGAGTAAAATCCAAAGTCATTCTTCATTGCCTTCTAAGCCTGATGCGATGCTCACCATTCCCTCTCTGCCCTTGTCTTGTCTCATTCCTTCCCTCCTGCAGATGACTTTGGCTACCTGTCTCCTTCCTGTTCTTTCATTACTCCTGGCATGATTTTTTCTGGGCTCTTGGCAGTTACTGTTCCTTTTGCCTGGAAAACTCCCCATGAAGAAAGTTTCATGGCTAGTTCCCTTACCTCTTAGAGATCTTTACTCTGATGTCCCTTAATCATGAGGCCTTCTCTGACTGACCCGTATAAAACCACACATAGTATGTCCCATCATGCCTCACATCCTGGCTTGCTTTATTTCTTCATTGCTCTTATCTCCATCTGTCATTCATTGTATTTTGCTTATTTTTTCCTTATCTATTTCCCTTGTGGAAGGCAGCATAATGGCCCCCAAAGATATTCATATCCTAATGCCTAGCATTGGTGACTATGTTATACATGGCAAAGGGGAATTAATGTTGTTAATCAGCTGACCTTGAGATGGGGAGATTATACTGGATTATGTGGTATGCCCAGTGTAATCACAAGGGACCTGAAAAGTAGAGAGAAAGCAGAAAATACAGTAGAGTGATTCCATGTGAGAATGACTCAACTTCCCATTGCCGGCTTTGGAGATGGAAGGGAACCATGAGCCAGAGGCTATGGGCCACCTCTAGAAGCTGAAAAACATGAAACAGATTCTTCCCTAGAGCCTCCAAAAGAAACACAGCCCAACTGACACCTTAATTTTAGCACAGCGAGACCTGTGTCAGACTTCTTTACATAAATGTAAGAAGATACATTTATGTTGTTTAAGCAAAACAACACAAGACAGCGTTCTTTTCCTGCTTTTCCTGTAATAAATTTGTGATAATTTGTTACAGCAGCAGTAGAAAACTCGTTCATATCATGAACAAAATCCCACTGCTAATGTCCCTGTGGGATCTCAGGTCTGAGGGGTATGGGAACTCATATGTAACACAAGGACTATTTTTTCATAAATTTCTCCAGTGGTGATGAACAAGTCTGTGAGCACAGTGAGTGTCTCAGGGTATGTGTGAGCACGTGTGAGTGAGGGATTGTGTCTGTTGTGTACAGTGTTCCTGCCATATACTCAGAGACCTCACAGGCACTGTTCCTATCCTTGGGTTAAATGCTAAGAGGTAAGGCTGTTATCATTTCCACTGTTTTTTAAATTTTATTTTTTGTTTTTGTAGAGACAGGGTCCCTCTCTGTCACCCAGGCTGGAGTGCAGTGGTATAATCACAGCTAACTGCAGCCTCAAACTCCGGGCTCAAGCAATCCTCCCGCTTCAGCCTCCCAAGTAGCTAGGACAACAGGTATAAGCCACTATGCTCGTCTCTCCCATTTCTAGTGTTCAAGATTGAGAATCTTTACATGGACTTGAAAGACATTTCTGAATACTTTACCTAAGAACCCTGTACTACCCTGTCTGTTCTAGACAGGAGATAAAGCAGTGGCCTCAGCATTCTGGAGTTTTATGTTTAAAACTGACTCTCAGACATTAAATAAATCTTACTAGAAGAAATTGATTTATGAAGGCAGTGCAAATGCATCTTTTGTTTTTAATCTGGGAACTTCTCATCTAGATTCAGACCTTTGAGGGGTTATAGATTGATGGGTGAATTTATTTGTGTTCATTATGTAAAATAGCAGAAGAGCCAGAAGCAATATAACCAAAATACAAGAGAGCTTTATAAACAAAATAGGAGTAATAGATACTTGAAAGATAATGTCCCCAAGCACTTTAGAATGTCTAAAGTATCTTAGAAATTTTTAGATGAATGGCTCTAAATTCATTTTGGAATGGGCTTTAGTTGTTAAATTTTCTTTTCTAAATAACCCAGAAAAAGTTTTCACTAGATATAAAATACAAATTGAACACTGAGAGCTTTTGCCATAAAATGTTCATTGATGTATTTAATATAGCTGTAATCATGATGTGTCAGTAGAAGACTGTGGTTTGTACATGACAAAAAAACCCTGACACAACCTGGCTTAAACAAGAATGGGAATTTACTGGCTTACATAACCATAAAACCCCAAGAGAAGGTGGGTTTCTGCAAAATTGATTCAGATGTTTAGAATGCATCAACAAAGTTGATTCAAATGTTTACAATACAATTCAAATGTTTTCTGCAGTTCTCTCACTCCTACTCTCCGAAGTTTGTTGGCTTTTTTCTTGGACTGGCTTCTCTCACTTCTTCTGGCTCCCAGCGGGGTCAGCTTGCTCACATTTGACAAACAGGGCCACCCGGGAAATGCTATTCTAATCATCACATGGCTAGGAAAGTCAGGGTTGATAATAATAGAGCAGAAGTCTGCAAACCAGGGCCTGCAGGTGAAATCCAGCAAGCTTCCTGTTTTTGTAAATAAAGTATTATTGAACCTCAGTCGTGTCCATTCATTTGCATATTGCTTATGGCTGCTTTTGCACTACAATGGCAAAGTTGAGCAGTCACAATACGAACCTTACATCATGCAAAGCCCAAAGTATTTACTATCTGGCCCTTGACAGAAAAAGTTTGCTGAACTCTGTAGTAGATTAATAGAGAATAACTCTTTGAGGTAACACTCAGCCCAGAAGCCATTGTCTTCTCACCAAAAGCAGTTAGTTAATTCATGCTATGGCTCTTTTTTCTTTTTTCCAGCAAAGCACAGAAAGATTTTTCTTAGGCAATTACAACAAGCAGTTTTTAAAAGTCAAGAGTCAGGCTTCCGATGTTTTAGGATTTACATGGGTCTTCTAAATGGCTAATAGTTAGTTATAGCTAAGGAAATAGAATGGAGGGCTGTACTGCAAATTCATACAGACAGCACACACTAGAGGCCAGATTCTGCATAAACATTTTGTATGTATTAATCTCTCACAAAATCATGTGAGAGGTGTTCCGTGATTATTCCTACTTTATAGATGAGGCACCAAGAGCTTAAGAAATTTCTTCAGTTTACACAGCTGGTAAGTGGAGCATCTGTAATTGAAAGCCAGATTGTGTGACTCCAGCATCCATGCTGTTAATCAGTAATAAGAGGTTGCCTGAGCAAATGCAAAAAGAGGCTAAGAATTATCTGCAGTTTGTGATGTGGCTCAAAACTGAAGATGAAAAAATGTGAGACATGCAATGAAAGAGCAGAGGACTTTCACACAGCCAGGAGACAAGACATAGATCAAATCAGAAGCAGAAAATAAACATTTATCACTGGGGACTCCAAAAGAGTGTGGGAAGCGATGAAAAATTGCCTTTTGGGTACAATGTTCACTATCTGGGTAGTGGGTACATTAGAAGCCCAAACCCCACCGGTATACAATATACCCATGTAACAAACAAGTATATATACCCCCTGTATCTTAAAAGAAAATTAAGTAAATAAATAGAACGAAAATAAACCTTCCCTCCAGCTGCCCCTTGCTAAGGGGCTGGAGCACGACCCTGCCCGTAGTGTGAAACCATTGCTTCTTAAGTTATCTATCTTGGTTGTCTTTTTACTTTTTTTTAATTGTTGTCTTTTTACAATCTTAACAAGAGCCCTTCCAAGGTAATTAAACTGGAATTCTGAAGCAGATGGATCTCTGGAAGCCAGATGGACTGGCCATTTGAACCAGGTGAGCTTCCTTGCCAAAGGGTGCTGGCAAGGCCCCCTCCTGGGAGGACCTGCCACCTAAGTTTACCCACTACAATGGCAGCATCAAAATAGTATTGTCATACTGATATACTAAAGGACTAAATTGTGTGGAACAACTATGAAGTACATCAGAGCACAGATAAATAGCTGCAAATAGTGTAAGCAATAAATTCACAGGAATTAAAGATTGTAGTTATGGGCATGGTATGGACTATTGCCAACAGGAAAGGGTACACGGGAGGAGGAGATGCCTGAGCTGGACCTTCTGAGGTCTAGTGGATGTGGGCAGTGGAGAGAAGTTGCGGAGGGTAGGGTGGAGGGTTTCAGACCAACAGGAACAGATAGGGCCTGAATGTGCACAGGGCTGAGAGCAGTCTCTGTGGTAGGGCAGGGGGTAACATTGGGCCTAGATTAGGCAGTGGTGTCAACTGTGGTTGGTGAGTTCTGAGAGGCGAAGTGGGCTAGTTTATGGACCACCCTGATAACGTGGCCGAGGAGTGTGGTTTTAATTCAGCTGATAACAAGGAAATATTGCAGGTTTGTGAGCATGGTCAAAGTGTGTGTTGTTTGACATAGATCTAGAGAATGGCAGTATGAAAATGGATCTGCAGGGAGAAAGCTAGAAGGGTAAATAGAATTCCTTTGTTATGGGGAATACAGAAGCACCAGGAAGAACAAGTGATTACAGAGTTGGAATTTTCATCCCCACTCACAGACCTCCAGGATGAGAAGGGAAGGAAGAGAAATGTATAGACTATTTAACAGTTTCATGCTACCAAGAAAGCTGACTTCCAAATTACCAAAGTCAAAGTCATTGATTTTTCTAAGAAACTTCCAGAGAGATTGATTGTATAAGCAACTGTAAGTGGCCAGACCCGTTGTTTACCACTATTATAATTAAGAAGATGATTTGCTTTCTTTCTTTTAAAGTAACACATGTGTATGTCAAGGGACTGTAACCATTGGGAAAATACACTCTGTTTTTCTACATCCTCGCACAACACTTCTGACACCAGATGTGCAAGGGTTTTCCACACCAAGCAATTCTTCAACTCTCCAAACACCAGTTGGGTATTCCACAACTTAATTAGATTCTGACACTATCTGGAGTCAACTCAATCTCACAAGACTGCCTCCACTTGCCAATCACAAGTCCAGGTCTCTAATATTTCTGACTGACCAACTATAAATCCGAGGTACCCACAACCCCCTCCTCATGTTCAATAATTTGCCACAATGTCTCACAGAACTTAGGGAAACGTTTTACTTATGTTTACTGGTTTATTACAAAGAATACAACTTAGGAACAACCAAATCAACAGATGCATTGGGCAAGATATGGAGGTGGGACTTGGAGCTTCCAGCCCTTTCAGAGTGCCCCTCCCACCCAGCACTTTCACGTGCTCAGCCACCCAGAAGCTCATCAAATCTCTTTTGTTCAAGAGTTTTTATAGAGCTTAATCTCCAGCCACTCCCAATTCCCCAGCATCCTGGAGGTCTGTGAATGGGGATGAAAATTCCAACTCTGTAATCACTTGATATTTCTGGTGACCAGACCCATGGGAGACTATCTAGGGGCCCCACCCAAAGTTATCTCACTAGCATAAACTCTGGGGTGATCCAAAGGGGTGCACCATGAATAACAAAAGATACAGCTATGACTCAAGAAATTCCAAGGGTTTTAGGTGCTCTGTGAAGGAACTGGGGATGAAAAGCCAATTTTTAAAAATTGCACCAAAACCATATATGATTTGCTTAACACAGCATATTTGGAAAATATAGAAAAAAGTTTAAGGAAGAAAATGAATCATGCACAATTTCAGAGACAGTCATACATATTTGGGGGTATTTCTTCCTGAGAGCAGTCTTGTGGGGTCTGTGTGAGCTGGGAAGCCTTGGAGAGGTGGACGGCAGACATGGCAGTGCTCTTTGGTCACTACAGTGATGCCTGGCTAGAGCCTTAGCATCCACCTGAGGTGCTGAGGAGTGAGGAGCAGACTTGAGCAGCACTCAGGTGGGAGTCCATCAGCCATGCCGGTAAGCACGTGCGGGTTGCGGTTAAATGCACTTGCCAGGTTTTGTGCCATTTCAGTCACTTTTCATGCAAGACAGCAGAGCCTTAAATGCCAGCACTGCTGTATGTGACCTTTCTGTCCACCACTCCAATAATTTGGGCTATCAGATTCCTGCTTTGTGAACCAGGCCAAGACAATAACACATAAGAAAAGAACACTTCTGCTTTGTTCCACAAGCCTTGAAACATAATGTTGAGTCTTTACTGAAGTCGTTTGAAGGGGGTTACATCATATAACATAGAATGGAACAGCCTGGAAACCCCATTGCGATTCAGCTCTTTGAAGCCCCACACTGCCAGCCCCGGCTCCGGCTCCTCCAGTTCCTCCCAAGACCCACTGGCTTTCTCTTAAATGCTCCAGGACCCCCTGGCTTTCTCTTAAAAGCTCCCGATTCTCTGGCTTGCTTTTTCCTCTCCTTGCTGTTGCTTTGGGAGTTTTCCTTTTTGGAGAACTCAAGCCTTTTCTTATGTAAATAAATACAGTATCTCCAAGTTTTTTCAGCTTCTTTACTCTACCCACTACTTCATCCATGAGACAAGGGCTGAGGAATCTAGCAGTTCAGCTAGACTTCCCATCTTTCTTAGAAAGCTGGGGAGGGGAGAAGTTGGAGAATCACTCTGTTTTTCTAATATTGCACCTGTCACACAAACAAGTAGGGGTGAGCCTTATTAAGAGGCTGGAACTCCTTAATCCAGATTATCTACAGATTAACTCTAGGCAAAAATGATCTCTGGAAAGTAGAAAGCTGATTATGGCTAGTAAATAAATGGGCTCTAAACCATAGTAGGTACCCACATAAAACTCTTACTTTAAATGAGCTTATTTGTTGATGTTTCCTGCCACTTCAAAGCAAGTGTTTGTACATGCTGATTGACAAGCTAAAAAGACTGACTGTTGAGCAGAAACGCATTTCTTCACTTGGCTGCACTTTAATATAAGACATTTCAGAAACTTCTGGGTGTTATCTCAGAGTTGAAATGGTGGCTTTCCAGCCTCATGTTTTCTTAGTTATTATTATCAATCCCAAAGTACTTACTATATCAGGTGCACGGTCTAGGTCCCTGTGCTAATGTCATGACAAAGATGGCTGGCTGTGAGTTTCACTATTAATAATGTCTATGGGTCTTGGAGTCTCCAGACATTGGTAAGAATGTCTTTCTCTCCTACTGCTGCTTGGGTCTGTGGATCTGATCTCATTTATGCCTTTCCTTGTCTTTGTCCCTCCAGTAGTTGTATATAATCCTGGCTAAATGCACTGGTATCTTCTACTGTTAGCTTTGCCTAACCTCATCTCTATGGTTTCTTCAGGGATTCCTCGAGCACAGAATAGAGCGCTGCTTTTCTGCCATAGAGAGATGGACTGTAAAGTCTGGCAATGTAACTCTGCAGAAGGGATTTAATAGCTTGTGATAAAATATTTAAGGAAAAATAACCAACTAATGGGAAGAGATTAATTGGATATTAAAATTATTTCCAGACAACAAGGAGACTAGGCTAAGAATATATATTGCAATTGGTGACCAATTACATAATGGGGACCATAACGGGAACCAGTAACTATATGCTCCCTCAGTGGGGACCAATAACTATAACGGGGGCCAATTATAATCGGTCCATGTGGAGATCAATAACTATATGCCCCATTCCTACTTTCATCAATAATTTTAATTTATTAAGGTAAATTGAAATATTAAATATATTTAATATCATAATATTGATTGTATTCATATTATTTATAAAATATAAAATATACACATACTTTAATACATTTAAGTATATTAAATCTATAAAATATAAATATATTAAATTTGTGACAAAGGCAAAATATACAAACATTAATATTTAATATTAGTGTAAGGATATTAATACTTTGAAGAGTTTTTTACAGTCAGAAGGGACTTTAACAATGACCTAGAAGTGCCTTGATTCTGTGGATGAAAACCCAAGGCCTAGGTGGGCAACTTATTCAAATTTCCTCTGGTTACTGGCCAGAACTTCATTTATGGAGTGCCTACTGTGTGCCAGACCTTAGTCTAGGTCGTGATATGCAGCCGCAAATGATAACAACATCCCTGTTTTCTGGGAGTTTAAACATCTGTTGGGGAGGCAGACAATAAACAAGTGAACAAAGAAAAGATGAACAAGATCATTTCAAACAGTGATAAATCCCTTGGTGGCTATGAAGAGGGGAATGTGATTGAGAGGTGCAGTGGGGGTTCTGAAGAGAAGACCTTGCCACTGAGGCCTTGGTGGTGAGAAGTACCAGTCCTGCAAAGTTGGTTTAAGCTTGAATGTGTGTGGCTGGCCACGGCACTCCAGACTGCCTCCAGAGACAACACCTGTGGCATCTTCATCAGTTCCGTGGAGGTTCTACCATCTTCCTAGCATGATTTCAGAAAGAGAAATGAACACATAGTGGTGATATTTTGCAAATAAGCATCATGTATCAAAAATTGTAATATGCACATATTAGTGATATTTTACAAATGAGAATCATGTATCAAAAGCTGGAATAGCATACTATTCTAGGGCCTGTTAAAAGGAAGTTTATGTAGTAGGCAGCCCTACCCTGGATGAGCTTTCAACTTTATGAACAGCTTCTTCCTCAGGAAGGCAACCTCCTCAACCTTCACAATTGCTCTGTGATCTATACCAGTAGAAGTAAGGGAGGCAGCAAATTTGACTTAAACAGGATTCTAATCAAGAGCCTGCTGTCTTCTAGAAAGAGCTCGTGGACATGTATATCCAGGTCTTTGGCTTTATAATTTATCTACCACAAATAATGGTGTTTATATTATATTACACAGTTAAAAAAAGTCTATGTGTATATTCACAATATTGACTCTCAGGCTAATATTAATTCTTAATAGTAGGGATGAATGAGAAGAGGCAGTGAAATTTCATCAAGCAGTTGGCAACACGCGAAGCTTTTTTTTTTTTTTTTTTTTTTAAATAAAATTTAACTGGGCGCTGTGGCTCACGCCTGTAATCCCTGCACTTTGGGAGGCAGAGACTGGTGGATCACCTGAGGTTGGGAGTTTGATACCAGCCTGACAAACATGGAGAAACCCTGTCTCTACCAAAAATACAAAATTAGCCAGGCGTGGTGGTGCGTGCCTGTAATCCCAGCTACTCCGGAGGCTAAGGCAGGAGAATCACTTGAACTAGGGAGGCAGAGGTTGCTGTGAGCCGAGATTGCGCCATTGCACTCCAGCCTGGGCAACAACAGTGAAACGCTGTCTCAAAAATAAATAAACAAACAAATAAATAAATGTATAACAAAATAAAATAAAATTTAGCTAAATTTAGTTGAGACTGAATGACAAGAATTCAAGCTACAACTTGATCATTATTCTTTATCCTGTCATCGTTTCAGGAGCTACTGTAAGATGGATCAATATGTATTTATTGTTGATAATGGAAAAACACATGTTGTTGAAAATATTATCTTCATATCTGTTCTCATAGAAAATTCATCCCACATTATATGGGCTTCACATTATCTTTTATTTTTTATTTTTTTAATTGTATTTTTTTATATTTTTTATTTTTTTTATTTTTTATTTATTATCACTTTAGTTCTAGGGTACATGTGCATAATGTGCAGCGTTTGTTTACATATCGTATACTTGTTGCCATGTTAGGCTTGCTGCAGCCATCAACTCGTCAGCCACCCATCGAATGTCATCATTCTATATCATTGTATTAACTCCCAGTGCAATCCCTCCCTCCTCCCCCTCCCCATGATAGGCCCCAGTTGTGTGATGTTCCCCTATCCCTGATTCCAAGTGTCTCATTGTTCAGTTCCCACCCTATGAGTGAGAACATGCGGGTGTTTGGTTTCTCTTCTTGTGGGATAGGTTTGCTAAGAATGATTGGTTTCACAGCTGCATGCCCATTGTCCTAAAAAGGACGCAAACTCATCCTTTTCTATGGCTGCATAGTCATCTCCATGTTTATATGTGCCACATTTTCTAATCCTAGTCTGTCACAGATGGCATTTGGGGTTTGATTCCTAAGTCTTTTGCTATTGTGGAATAGTGCGCAATTAAACATACGTGTGCATGGTGTCTTGTAGAGGACTGGCAATTTATAACCTTTGGCATAACCCAGTAGTGGGATGGCCTGCGGTCACTATGGTACATCCTCGTCTCCTAGATCCTTCGAAGGAATTGGCCAACTGTTTTCCCATACACTCGTTGACCACTATGTTACAATCCCACCCAACCGCTGCGCTGGAAAAGTGTTCCTTATTCTCCCGCCTCCACATCCTCTCCAACAACTGTTGTTTCCTGATTTTTAATGATTCTCTCTTCTCTAGACTCGCGCTCGTGAGCATCGGTATGCTCATTGCTGGTTTGATTTGCATTTCCTAGATGGCGAGTGATGATTAGCATTTTTTCATGTGTAATGTTGGATGTGTGAATGTCTTATTTAGGGCCATGTCTGTTCGTGTCCTTTCCCCACTTTTTGATGGGGTTGTTTGTTTTTTTCTTGTAAATTTGTTTGAGTTCTTTGTAGATTCTGGATATTAGCCCTTTGTCAGATGAGTAGATTGCAAAAATTTTCTCCCATTCTGTAGGTTGCCTGTTCACTCTGATGGTAGTTTCTTTTGCTGTGCAGAAGCTCTTTAGTTTAATTAGATCCCATTTTTGAGATGGAATCTCATTCTGTTGCCCAGGCTGGAGTGTAGTGGTGTGATCTCAGCTCACTGCAACCTCTGCCTTCCAGGCTCAAGTGATTCTCATGGCTCAGCCTCCTGAGCAGCTGGAACTACAGGCACTCGCCACCACACAAGGCTAATTTTTGTATTTTTAGTAGAGATGTGGTTTCAGGCTAATTTTTGTGTTTTTAGTAGAGACACAGTTTCACCATGTTGGCCAGGCTGGTTTCAAACTCCTGACCTCAAGTGATCCATCCACCTCAGCCTCCCAAAGTGCTGGGATTACAGGTGTGAGCCACCGTGCCCAGCCCACATCATCTCTGAAGAGAGAAAAAGAAAAGTCTTAGATAGTTATAGTTACAGTTTGGAGAAGACGGCTGGACAAGGACAGAGGATTTTTTAAAAACAGGTTTAATGGAGATCCTGGGTTCTTCAAGACATTTTCAAAGGACTTTAAAACAATTATAGAATTGTTTCCAGTCCCACTGTATAACGTTCTGGAAATTGTTAAGGTGGAAGGGAGATGGGATAACTATTAAAAACCTAAAAAAGTTTCATAGCCTCAAAAGTGTGAAAATCTGTGTGGCTTAGTCTTTGTCCAGGGAGCAGGGATTTGCACCCAGTCATGATACCTGAGAGCCAGAGTGGGGTGTGCTGTTTGCTACAAAACAGCCAAACAACACGAGAAACTTTGATTCTCAGAAAGCACAGCATTTCTCAGAAGGTATGAATGGTGGAATAAAAAGGTGGCAGTATGAATGTGTATCCTCACTGGAGCATAACAGGAATTCAAAAGACTCTCTGCTGTCTCGCTTGAGCCCAAGCCCGAGAGTAAAAGACAAGGTGCCAAAGATGTTAGACCCCCATCTGCAGGGCAGGCTAAGGAGATGGCATAGTTCTGTGAAACTGATGAAGAGTTTTTAGACATTTTCTTTGGAGGCAGTTTGGAATGCTGTGGTGTTTCTCTTCTCCCTGTTTCCCTCACTCCATGTCTTGCTATGGGGTAGTGGAGACCGTTACCACATGAGTCAAGTGAGAGGAGCTTCAAGGAACCACTCAGACAGCATGACCTTGTGCCTGCACACCCCATCCTAGCCTAGAAACTGTGACTAAATCAGCGTTGAGTTGACAGAGCAAAGGGAGAGAGCATTTCCTTGGAAGGCAACAAGATAGCAGGGGAAAGACGTTTGTTTTGACTTTGAATGAATTTGAAGTTTTGTTTCTCTAGCAGAACAGACAAACTCTGTAACTTCTGGCTGAACTGAGCTCAATACTGTTTGAAGGTGACTACAGCTTTTGTTATCTATGCATGATTAGTAACCACAAAACTCCTAGGCTGGGCTTTGTGGCTCACACCTGTAATCCTAGCACTTTGGGAGGCCAAGGCAGGCGGATCACCTGAAGTTGGGAGTTCCAGACCAGCCTGACCAACATGGAGTAAACTCCGTCTCTACTAAAAATACAAAATTAGCTGGGCATGGTGGTGAACGCCTGTAATCCCAGTTACTTGGGAGGCTGAGGCAGGAAGATCATTTGAACCCGGAAGGTGGAGTTTGCAGTGAGCCGAGATCATGCCATTGCACTCCAGCCTGGGCAAAAAGACCAAAACTCCATCTCAAAAGAAAAAAAAAAAAAAAAAAAAAGGAGAGAGAAACCAAAGAACTCCTTAGGATGAATTGAAAGCATTTAATAGAGAAAAATAATTTTAAAAAAACTGGTTTCTAGGTCAATTGATAAGCTGGTTCTGTGACCTGAACACACATTTAGATTGTGTGGCTTTGGGTTCTAAGGAAGAGGTTGAATACCAGTGACCAGTGATGGTTTCTGTTTAACTTGCATTCTATCTGAGACAATGTCTGTAAAGTGCTTTGCACAGAGTCTGGTATAGCAGAAGCCCTCAAGAACTAATAGTGTTATTTTGTTAGTTATCTTTAATATTATTGCGAGGCATCTGATTTAAAACATATCCAGTTAGACCCTCAGCAGTTCTCATCCAGTCCCAGGCCTGTGTAGAGTGAACCCTGAGACCATCCCTCCCCAGGCTAAGAGGTGGTGGCCTCTCTATGAGCTGCAGCTTCCTTGGGAAAACTCAATATAAGTGACAGGCGGGACTCCAGGGAGGTACCACGGCAGACCAGTGAGACTGTCCTGACTTTGAATGTTGTCTCCACAGTCAATGGAGATTTAAAATCCAATTTAAAATCCAAAATAATATGTGCTTATTGTGGGGGTTTAATACCTACTTAATTCGTTTCTTGTGCTACATAATGGAAATTCAATTCATTTACTTTCTTCTTCCCAGCTTACCTGGCAGTGTTTCTTTTCTTTTACTTCTTAAAAACCCTCTGTGGGAGCCTAGCATTCTTAAACTTCCCTGTTCTGTGACCTGTTTGCTTTACTTACTTGGGAAAGTAATCTACTAAACCAATTTCTAATAAGATATAAATAAATGATAATTGCTTAGACTGAAGATTCCCTTTTAACAGAGGATTTGGAAGCTGGAAAGCAGAGGAGAAATCTCAGACTCTGAACATCCCCATTGCATTGACCTGGGAAAGGTCCAGGGCTGCAGAGCCACATTAAGCACCTGCACTAGGCTGGGTCTCCACAGAAGACAAAACTACCTTTTCTCCAATGTGGGCATCCAACTCTGACAGGCGGTGAGCAGACAGTGAGCTGACATCTGCCACCTTGACTGGCCACCTGCTCCGAGCTCCTCTGTGCCCAGCTTTAAACTGGGAACTTTACAACAGAATCGCATTGTGTCTTTGTAACATCTTGAAAGGAAGGGTATTGTTAGCTGAGAGACCCAAACCAGGCAAACTTCAAAGCAGTTCATCATCCCAGACGCACCCCTATGAGAAGAGACCATTGAAGATATTCAAGAAACACAAATGTGGGAGAAAAGTAAAAGATGAAAAAGTAAAAGATGAACACTTTGAAAAGAGAAGCAGTAAGAGGTAAAAGATGAAAGGAAAAGTCACCAACTTTAAAAGCTTGAGGTTGTCCTTGAACTCTATTTTCCTTCCTTGCTAGTTAATACCTGTTTCTGTTAGATCAGCACACAAAGCTACTTTTCACAAATCTGCCAGGTACTCAACTGGTAACAAGAGGTCAAACAGAAATGTGCATTCACGCCCTGTAATCTGGAGTTGGCATTTGGCAGAGTTTGTGGAGACTTAACTTTAATTAATTGAGTCCTTAGGAATAGAGCTGACAGTTTCCCTTTCACGGATTTTAGAAAGTTGAAATATTTTCCTCCAAGAACTTGATTGTTCTCTAAATCCCCCTTGCCTGTGGAGGAGGCTATCATAAAACAGATGACTTGATTTCTTAGAGAGTCTTTCTCGTCATACAACAAACACGATGTTATTTGTCCTTGCAGGAAAATGTCGGTCCTAAAAGGTAAGCAAAGGGGTATTCAGTGGTAAAACTGGAAAAAAATAGAAATGTTACAATTGAGCTGTGATCCCTAAACACTCCTCCTCCTCTTCCTCAAAAAACTTCCTGGTGGCTTCCCATCTCACCCCACTGAAATTTAATGCATGATTTAGTCCTGCTGAAGAAATCTCAGCACACACTTGGACAGAACCCGCCTGATCTCAACCTCTCTCCAGAGGTCTGAGCCAACAGCCATCAGCCATCTCTTAATCCATAAAGTAAATGGGGCCTAATGCTGGCAGCAGAGGTCGCAGCAGGAGGCTGGGCTGCACTTGCCCAAGATACAGGCTTGTATGAGCATGCCTGGGGGACAAGTAGATGAGCCTGCCAGGTGCAGTTTCCATGATGACCAGGGCATCTGCTAGGCAAGAAGACGTTCTAAAAGCAGAGTGAGTTATGCTGCATGGATTGCACAAAGTGAGTTCTGAGGAAGCACTGTGTGGATCCATAATTGCCCCCAGAGGTGTTGGGTTGTGTCCAAGGGAGGGAGCTGAAGTGAGATGGCGGATGAAGCTTAAGAGTTCCTGAAGATGAAATGCCAGCGATCCAGGCTTCTGGAGTTGATTTTGATGGATGGCCACTCCTTCAGTGTGGACAGTACTTGCCTTGATGTGACTTTGCTGGGAACTGCCGGCGGCCTTGTCATATGTTAGTGCCCTGGCTAGGTAGGAGCTGCAGGGGCAGCGTTCTGGTGTGTGTCCACAGTGCTGTGCCTCTAGTGAACATTGTCAATGATGGCTGACAATGGGTTACAATTGCGTTTGAAGATCACTGTGACAAGAGACAACTCTACAGTGAGCAGCACTAATAGCTGTAAACACAGAGAAGGACTTCACAAAACATGGGCACGACCTCTCTGAGAATTCCCATTATTAACAAGCTGCATTCCGAAGGGAGAGGTGCTAGAGTTCCTCCTGACCCAATGGACAATCAGAGAAATCCTGTGCAATGACGTTATTTTATAACTTCTGCTACCCCTGGTTGCTACCCCTACACGCTATAGGAAATCAAACATATGTGTGTTTGGAGGGTGGGTCTCTGCTTTGATTGTTGATGGCAAGCTATGAGATGAGACAGGAAGAGTGCTCACTGAGAACCATTCTGGGTCAGGACATCAAGGGGCCCTGAGGCTGGAAGTTGAAGAGATCCAGTGTGGTTATTGACTTTCCCTCAAAGCCAAGTGAAAGTCAATAGCTACACTGTATCTCTTCAACTTCCTGCTGGGAAAGGAAGTTGGAGTGATTCAGTCAACAGAAAGAGGAAAGGTCAATAACCACTTTGGATCTCTTCTTACTGACAGCCAGGCCAGGCTGTCAGCAGCAGCACTATTCTCTAGATCTGGCCTATCCCCTTGACACTAATGGAGTCATTTTCCAAGGAGAGTGCCCTAATTTAGCCATGGCAGTAAGTGGTGTTTCAGCAGAGGGATGACATTCTAGGCAAAACATGTGTTGGATGCTTGGACACCTCTGACCTAGCCACTTTAGCATCATGAGTAGTCTGGGATGGTGACTGAGTTTGTGTGTAGGGTGGGGAGCTATGTCTCTAGAGAGCTGTATGGCCGACAGCAATCTTAGATGAACAAAATACCACTGCTGTTCACCCCTGAGCGGGGAGCAACTCCTGTCAGGTTAGCACTGGTGGACTGCTGTGGTCTGCTTAGCAGGGAGGGCTACCTTAACACAGCAGTGATAACAGCCACTACCACTGACGAGCATAAACTACTTGACTGATCAGGGAAGATGTCCCACTTTCTCTCCTGAATGGGCTGCTATCAAAACTGACCCCTTTGACAAAGTAAATACCTCTGGGTCTTAGAACTTCTTTTGGGAAGGAAGCCCCCAGGAATGGAAGAAACACTTTCTTCCATGGGTGGATTGATAGCTTCATTTAATTTGAATATTTTAAAAAATAGTGCCTTATTTTGCTTCCCAAGCTGGTAAGGAAGGACAGAACAATTCCATATGACACTGTGCAGATTACTGAGACGCCAGTAAGCGTGTGTTCCTGTTCACTTTCCAATCATCTTTAGTGCTGTCTTTAGTGTCTTGATAGGACTTTGAAAATTTTGAGAAATCAGTAGTTCCTGGTGGTGGCTGTGGTCATGTGAAGATATGGAAGAGCGTGTAAACACAGGATAAACAAGTGAGAGAAAAAAGTTTGAAGCTTGTCTTTATGAATTAATTATAAAGTGCCTGAAGTAGAAGATAGGACTTGGTTTGAAAAATAAATGTCCTGTGGTTTAAATCACTGAGCTGTCTCCATACCATCAGCCTCCAGCAATGATCTCTGAACCCTGTCTTTCTTTTAAGTCCTTGTGAAATAATGAATCCTTCTGGAAGATGACTGGTAGATAAAATATGAAATAAAACATTCACTTCCAGGAAAAATGGAACTAGGCACTGTCAAGTCTCATGAGCTTTGTTCTAAAAGTTTTATTCTTTAGATAATTACAACAGATATCTTCTTAAATTCTGCCACTTATGCAAGACCAAGATTTAGAAATGGGTTGTAGTCTTGCTTTGAGTGTCTGATTGCTAATGCAGATCCATTTAAAAAATGGCTTTATTTTTAACGTACTCTCTTTTGAAACATTGCATAGTCAGGCCTTCCCAAGGTCAAAATAGGTTTTGGTCAGGCAAATTAGATCATGTCCAGCAAGTGTAAGAATAAGCAAAAAAATGCTGTAAAGACTGTTAAGGAAACCATCTTAGTCTACAGATGCTAATCAGTTGGTTGGAAGCTTTGTTCATAGCATCAATGTATCTTTCAATATTATTGCTGCTTACTGGAAAACCAGAGACTTAGAGAATCTCTTAGCCTGACTTTATGATTTTTTTCTATTGGCAGTTAACTTTGGTTTGTGGCCTGTCTTAGTTCCAGTTATCTGGAAACTGCCTTTGAAATGGAGATTTGTGTGTGGGAGGTTATTGAGGCCCACTCTCAAGAACAACACCGGTAAGGGAGCAAGTGAAGCAAGACTGAGTAGAGGAAGAAGTTGTGTGTGATACAGTTGCAGTTGAGGTTTGAGCTTATCCCACAAGGGGCTCTGGAGCTGTGATGACCTTTCTGTGTTGCCTGCATTAAGGCAAGGAGGCCGGGTCTTGGACTCCTCTATCAACGAGTCATTGGAAGAGGGCTCTCCTAAGGGAGGGTTGTACCTTGGCAAGGCAGCTCCTTTGGCTGAAGGCAACCCCTGGAAAGGAGACAGCTGTGAGCCCTTAACAGCCCACATTCCTCTCACCTGGTAGAATGAGTTCTGTAGTTCTGACTGGAATGGAGAGAAGTGGAGGGGGCATTACGGTAGTACACTAAAGATCTACAGCAAGTCCCCTTAGTAAAGAAGCCCCTTAATTAAGGTAGACGGTGAAAGTTTGTTACTGTTATCCAATATTGTGTAACATCTCACCTTAAAACACAGTGGCTTAAAACAACTAAAATAATTACTGACCCACTGGTTTCCCTCAGTCAGAAATTCATAAATGGCTTGGCGAGAAGGTTCTGTTTGTACTGCCTTGTGTGAGTGCAGTCAGGTGGTGGCTGAAGCAGCTGGGGACTGGCCAGGCAGCTCTCTCTGCTCATGCAGTCTTGGGGCCTCTCCATTTGGTCTCCTGTGTGGCCTAGTTTGGTCTTTCTCACAGTATGGCAGCCTGGCACGTCTTACATGGAGGCTTAGGGCTCCACTGGTGAGGGTCCCAAGAGAGACTGGAAGCAACTACACAGCATTTTCTAATCTAGCTTCAGAAGTCGTATGGCATTACATCTTCCACATTCTACTTGTGTTGGGGCCACCCAGTTTCAAGGGGAAGGGACATAGATTCCACTTCTTGATGAGAAGTGACAAGATCTATAAGAACATGGGCATTTTTGACAGTACAAAGGCTGTAAAGCTCATATTTTCTGATAGTAACAAATCCCATGAAAAAGAACTAAAAAACAATGGTATAACTAAAATCATTGGCTTCTTTTTAATGATACCATTGTATATATGTGTACCATATATAAGAATACCATGTATAATATATATGTGTACCATATACACACACATACAAACATACACACACACTCAGTGTTTAAGTTCAGCTCAGACTATTTCATCAATTGTAAGAAACTAGACCTAGTTACCAAACCCAGCATTACTAGCTTCTAATAAGTATGCTATATGAGAGTTTAAGAGACACTAGGTAAACAAAAGTTATTCCTGTTAGAAAAGTCAGTTGAATGAATTCTACACTAGTGTTGGTTCATTCTCAGCCTATATTTTTCATATCATAATGCACAGAGCCAATAGTAAATCCCTTTTTTTGCAGCAGTATTAGGAAAGGAGGCTTTGAACTTCAATTTTAGGCCACAGAAATACTTTCCCTACTCTTACTTACCTGAAGAAATATGGTTACCACCATGGGAATTTTGTACCTTAAGTTCAGTTTCAAAACTGGCAATAATTCAGTAGGCAAATTATGTTAGCTCTGGATTCATTTGGTCAATGCTAATAGGTTTGTCTTTCTGAAGTTTATCTGATGACTCCTAGGAGGAAAACACAACTACCTCTGTGTAATAAAATGTGGGAAACATAAACCAGCCATGATGCCTCAGTGATTTGCTACACTTTTAGCATCCTTGTCATTCAGCCTAATCTCTCTCAATGCCATGCTAAGTGACCAACTTTATCAAACTGGTGGATGAAACTATGAAGGCAAGCACACCATTAGTGTTTGCTTGGTGGAACAAGAAGATTAGTTTTAGATTAGAAATCTATCAAATTATGCTTTCCAAAAAGTCTTCTGGATTGTTTTATTACAATATCTCTTGGTTTAAATAGGAAAGGCTGTTTAGTTTACGATATGTTGCTATGGAGTGTACAATATACAATTTAGATGATAAAAAATGGGACTCCAAATGCTTTTATGATGCAGAACATTTTTTAGCAGTGCTTGGCGATATAATCAATGTTGTTTTCACAACTTAAAGAAGAAAGCATTTGATGGAAAACTGTTGTTACAGAATGACATTGTAATGTACTTTCATCAAAAGTGAACATCTTTAAAAATAACTTTTAAAAGAAGTGATTAAAACCTCAAAGATGTAAAGTTATCTTAAAGTAAATGATGAATATCTGTATATTTTAAGCTATGTGCCAAGTTTGGAGATATTAAAAGCATTTTCATTGTTGAACAAACACTGCATATTTTAATCTCTAAAGAGAAGCTTTTCAACTCTTTATCTCATTGAGGCTAGAGGAACTAGTCAGAAGATAGGTTTGCATATTTATTTGAGCACCTTCAGAACTATTCTCAGTTCAGCCTCCATATGACTGCAAGTTTGGAGCTCTCTGACTAGAGTTGCATTGTTTCTCACAATGCTTAAAACACTGTAACGGGTAAGTCTTGGGAATCTTTTAAATCACTGAATATTATCAGCAGTGCTAATACATGTTTTAGATACTCCCCCTAGTACCCTTAAAGCCAAGATTAGGAGGGAAAATGGAAAAGGACAAAATGAAGGAAGGAGAAAGAAAGAGGAGAGAAAGGGATCTCTACCAGTGATGCCCAGTGATACCCAGGTTCCATTATAAAGTCACACTCAACTGATTCCAGCATCCCTGGTTATCACCAAAGTGTAAGTCCCTCCAAGGACTGTTCTTCCTCCATCCATTACTTGGCTCATGGCTCTTCCGGGGGATCTTATAAGAACACATGATATCTATGGAAAACTTCTAAACCTATATACATAAATCTCTAGACCCAACCTTTTCCCTGAAGTTCAGAACCCCATAGCTGAAAGTTTGCTGGACATCTCCATGAGTGCCACACAGGCAACTCAAATTGAACACATCCAGAAATAAATTCTCCCTGCTGCCCACCTCTTCTTGTCCCTGACATGTTATCTCCAGGATTCCTTGTCTCAACAAATTGACTTTGTCATTGTAACTAGAAATCTGGGAATCATCCTAAAGTATTCCATCTTACCCTACCCCCATCTAATCACCAAGTCCTAATGTTGCCATTTCTTGAACGTATCTCAAGTCTGTCCTCACTGCATTGCTGCAGCCCACATCCGCGATATCTCACACGTGGACTCTGACAACAGCCTCTCCTTGAGCTTCCCGCATCCACTCTTGCTCTGCAATTACTACTGAATGAGTAGCCACCAGGGTGCTCATCTGGAGTAACACTTGAGCCTATCCCTGCTCCCCTAAACCTTCACTAAGACTTTTACTCCTTAGACCTGTGCTGTCCCTAAAGGAGCCATTAGCTCCATGTGGTCACTGGGCACTTGAAATGTGGCCAGCGGAATTGAGATATAGTGTAAGTGTCCATAAAATGTACACCACATTTTGATAATTACATGTTGAAATGATTTCTTTGATATACTGGATTAAATAAGATGTATTCTTACTGTTAATTTCACCTAGTGCTCAATGTAGCTGCTCAAAAATTTAAAATGAACTATACGGGCCGGGCGCGGTGGCTCAAGCCTGTAATCCCAGCACTTTGGGAGGCCGAGACGGGCGGATCACGAGGTCAGGAGATCGAGACCATCCTGGCTAACACGGTGAAACCCCGTCTCTACTAAAAAATACAAAAAACTAGCCGGGCGAGGTGGCGGGCGCCTGTAGTCCCAGCTACTCGGGAGGCTGAGGCAGGAGAATGGCGTGAACCCGGGAGGCGGAGCTTGCAGTGAGCTGAGATCCGGCCACTGCACTCCAGCCCCGGCGACAGAGTGAGACTCCGTCTCAAAAAAAAAAAAAAAAAAAAAAAAAAAAATGAACTATACGTCTTGCATGATCTATCATCAGTGCTAAAGTAGAGTCTCAGCTCCACAGGCTGTGGGCCCCCGGGCACCCCTGTGTGCCGGGGTAAAGGTCCCCATGGTCCCCAGGCTCAGGAAGAACTAAAAGTCTCTATATGTACGTGTCAAATTGACACCAACTGGGAAGTAGCTTAAGAACTCTGTGTGTGTGTGTGTGTGTGTGTGTGTGTCTATATCCGTGCCTGTAATGTGTGAATTTAAGCTTGGTCACTATCATGCAGGAGATCATTATGAGACTGGTTGGCACGACACTTTTATGCATTTTTATTTTTAATCCTGAAGAAAAAAAAAACCCTCAAGGAGCTTGGGTGATGAAGTTAGGGCCATGGGCTGCCAGTTCAGACAACCCAGATCTCTGTCCTCCCAGCTCCACCTTATTTCTGGAGGCACCTTTCCCCAGTTAGCAACAATCTGAGCCCAACATTTCCCCTTTTATATCTGGGGGAGAATTCCTAAGGATTCCTGGGAAATGACCTTGAGTGGTCTCTCAAAAAAAGAAGGCAGGTGGTTCTAGTCTATGTTTTTCAACTCCCATCCTTTGTTCTCCTCTGACTCTCTGAAATTTGTCACTTCTGTCACTTTCCTTTTCAGACAGTGACAGTTCCCTAAAGATTTTTCACTCCACATCCTCTCTTGACCTTTCCCTGAGAGGTTGTTTCTCATTTCGCTGCCAGCTTGCTGTGTGGCCCTTTTTTATTTGCAAGTTTTTAGGGTGAGCACTTTCTTGTGTGAACTCTTTGTACCTCAGGCTGTATTTTACTCTGGGGCTCAGTCTCACTTGTAAAAGAGTAACTTACAGCCAAGATAAGATGAAGTAATAACATCCTAGGTTTTCCTGCAAGCTCTTGAATTCTAGGATTCAAATTTTCCCATTTCAAGTCTTATGCAAATTTGACTTTTCAGGAGCTCTCTTTATGTTTTGTAAGCACTTTCACTGAACCTGAAGAAATATACCTGCTTCCTAGATTATTGCAGAAAGTCAAACTGCAGAGAATATGACTTTTACTTTTCTTCTTAATAGTTTTTTATTGTTGTTGTTGTTACATGAAAGTACAATGTTAATAGAAGGTCAAAATGAAGGGACATTCATATTTTACCCTTCCTACTTTGAAGGATTACTGACATGAGTGGATGCGAGTCTAAGAAGGAGTCCTTTATTTACTGATAAGTTCTAAAATAAGAAAAAAAAAAAAAAAAAGAAAGTTTGGAGAATAAATTTTGTTTGACTACACAGATTTGTTCTTGAAGTTTTAATGATAGAGAAAATACTTTACCAAGTTTCAATTTAAAATAAAATAACTAAATTACCATATTGCTGAAATGAGATTGATTTGAACTTCAGTTAAGTCACCTGATCTAGTCCAAAGTAAATGGTAAAACATATATCCAATGTGAAAAATTACCTGGTAATAAAATAGTGGTAAAAATAGGAACAGAGATAAGCAAAATAAATGCCCCTCTCTCTCATTTTTTTCTGTTTTAGAAACTTTTGCACAAACCAAGGAAGTGAAAATGAGTATGAGGAGTTCTGGAAATTAAGATAGCATTCATAGAAGCCTGATTTATTTATAAAGCTTCCATATTTTACATATGTTCTAGTAAGCATACTATCTGTATTTATTTAGCTAGTTATATATTCTGATTCTTACCTCTTTAACAGTGTGTTCTGAGGAGTTATGTCAAAGAATTTTCCATCATATAATTTTCATGTTATTTGGGAGAGTAAGGCAATTTGCTGACTTCCATTTTTCACCATTGAATAAGTGGAATCGGATGAATATGATGAGGAGAAAGTGCTCAGGCGAAAGCCAGTTTTAGGTTGGATGAGGATGAGACCCTGAGGCTATTCTAAGAATCAAACACACTTGCCTCAAAGTAAAAGTGAGACAGAAGGCTTCATCCTTTATTTTCCTCTTTTAAAAAGAGTTTAATAAGTGTATTCATTTCCTACTTATGCTGTAATAAATTACGACAAACATAGGGGCTAAAACAACACAAATTTATTCTCACACTCTTCGAAAGATGGGAAATTGGAAATCAGTCTCACTGGGCTAGCCTCAGGGTGCTGGCTGTGTCATTTCCTACTGAAGCCTCTGAAGGGAGAATCCATTTCCTGCCTTTCCCAGCCTCTGATGGCTGCCTGCATTCCTTACTCAATGGCTCATGTTCCCTTTCATCATCTTCAGAACCAGTAGTGTAACATCTTCCATCTTCTCTAACCCCGGCTTTGACTTCTACATCTTCTCTTTCTGACTTCAACTCCTGCAACTCTCCTGTAAGGACCATGGTGATTACTTGGGTCTGCCCAGGTAATTTAGGATAATCTCCCCATCTCAATGTCCTTAATGACATCTGCGAATTCTTTTTGATCTGTGAGGAAATGTATTCACAGGTTCTGGAGGTTAGTATGTGTGCATATCTTTGGGGAAGTATTGTTCTGTATACCATAGTAAGCAAACGCTCTGTAGTTCTTAAAACTTTTCCAGTTGGGCTTTCTTTTCAACAACATATCCACAGGGTGCCCTAGAGTTGGCAGACTATTTTCATATATGAGGAAAGAGGCATGAAAAGATAGTGTAACAGTTTAAGCTGGAACTACTGGTACAATTCTACTATTTATACCACTTTGTCTCATAGGGGTCTCTGGTAAAAGTTTATTCATGGAGTTTGGACTTAGGAACTTAGCTTTTAAACTTATCCCACTGTTTGCAAGAGAAAACGAGGACAGAAAGATCTAGATGGTGTGATATAAATTTTAGAAGTGCTTTACTTTTTTGGATTTCTTCCCAGCAAAAACATTTTCCATTTATAGTCTGCGTCTTTTTAAAATGACTTGTGAAGGTTTCTAGAGGCTGGTCAATGAATTTCAAATATTCTTATGGATGGACTAGATTAATTTTACAGCACATCTTTTCAAAAGCATTAAATCAAGATGCAGATGCTTTTGTCAACTGTTCAGTTCTTACTCAGATGCCACATTCTGTGCCGATCCTCTATATATATAAAAAAGGGGGGGTATTCAACAAAGGAGTTCTTGGGAGTGAGATAAGCACAAATGAATCCTTAAAACTCCAGCAGAGAACGCTGAATGGTACACTAATTCTCAGAGGGCCAAACAGACTGACTGGTTGCAGTCAGGCCACTCACCATCGCAGAATGGCACAAGTGATGACCCCCCATATGCAAGTTTGTTTCAGAAGCCTGGAGTCATCTCAGTGGGTCTCAAGGAGCACTCTCGGCCATCACTGCCCCCAGAGTACCTATGGGCAAATCCGCATATGCAACTTCTTAGATTTTCCATTCAGTCCCCGAGCAGCCCCCATGCTAGAATCTTACTCTGCTGGTGTGGACTTCCACAGAACTTCTGTGCTGCTCTCCCTCCACAGTCTGACTCTGCAGAATTTTCACACAGGCAGCCACTGAAGGTTCCGGAACAAGGGTTGAGACCAGGGCAGCCTCCATCAACAACCTGTCTTTGACATCACTCGTTAAGATGCCAGAGATGTCATTCCCCTCACTGGTGGCTCAGCAAGGTTGTTGTCATAATGAAGTAAGCCCTGAAAAGGCCTCTTGTAAGATTTTAAAATCCTAATAAATATGTCTACATTTCATTTTAACAAAAATCTTTCAAATTAGTCATCCAAATGCCACCAAAGCACAGTCATCTTAAGTCCTAGTTTAAAAGTTCATTTAAGGTAACTAAGAGTTTTTGTGTATGTGTTTGCTTGGTTTTACTCCTCAGCTTATAAAGTGAGTTAGGGATTTGATTTCAAGAAGTCAGGAGAATTTTCTTTGTAGTCAAGTACATATTTTTCTTGATAAACATAAACGTTTTTGGACACATATCTTGAAATTAGTTCACATGTATAGTGATGTTCCATTTTTAGTTAATCTAAGAATTGGATTTTATCTGTTACAATGGGTACCTGCTAATTGCTTGTGAAAGTACAAATATTAAATCAGTGATTTTCATGCTTTTTTTTACTGTTATCATATTAAGAAGTACATTTTATAGTGCATCCTAACACATATACATATTATAGATACATATTTACATACTTTTGAAACCAAAGTTTTATGAAAAATACTTTCCATCCTATAGCTATACTCTAATATTTTCTATTGTATTCTATTTCATTAAGAAAATGCTTGTTATGACCCACTAAATTGATTTCATGACCAATAGTGTGAAAAATACTGTTATTAAGTGATACAAAAACCCATTTTATTTTGAGTCAGGAAAACACAAGTACAATCCAAGTTAATTGCCTGAACATCTTCAATTATAAAGGGATTGAAAGTTCAATCCTTGAATCACGAAGAATATGGTTCAAATTTTTGTGAAACTTAGTATTGGTAGATGTATAATAACTTTTGGAATAATGATATTGGGTAATCCAGCTATCGATAAGAATAATACTTTTATAAGATGCTAAGGCCCTATACTGTCATAATTTCACTGTAACCCATTGTGTTGCTTATAAACACCAGGGGTTAAATTTTAGCACATAGAGAATGACATCAAGGGTGTCAACATAAACTAAATGCAGGTATCCAAGGAAGTAAAATATTAATACTTTTTCTGTCATTTGTGACTCAGAAGAAAAAAAAAGAAGTTACAAGGACTGAAGTTTTTATCTTGGAGTAATATCAAGATTACGTCCAGCTGGTGGTAGCTTCATGACGTTCTAAAGGTAGTTCACTGGGTCACAGGAAAAGACATTACTGAGAAACGTGAAGTTTTGACCAAAGAAAGGTGAATGTACATTTGCAGGTGAGCGGAATGTGATCTAACAAAGGGCCAAATGAACACCTTTCAAAGTGTCAGTCCAGAAAAGATTAAGATGCTTCTTTATTCTGTGATGCAAATTTAAACCAAAACTAATCTGTAGAGTAAGCATAAAAATGAGCTCATCGAATTCCTTTTTTCCCATTGGCTATCACTTTGAGGTAGTGTACCTATATACTTGTTTCAAGTTTTTTCCTCAGTCACTTTGGTGCTTCTGCTTTGGAAGCACCTTAGGCACATCCTTACCATCCTTCATCCGCCCCTTACCTGGCTTAGCAGCTTCTGGAATAAAGTGAGTTTGTAATCTTGCTTAGTGGTTTGTGGCTCATGGGTTTTCCTTAACTGTGTATAAAGCAATCCTGCTGTGAAGACACATTTTTCTTACCTTATTCCTCCAACAGATTTTTACTGAATATAAATAACTTCAATTCATCTTCACTTTTATATCGCCTTAGTTGCTGCTTCTAAATGCATTTTCGCATGGACTGAAGAGTTGGCTAAGTGGGTGACCTTCATATCCTTGTACAGGAGAAAATACAAAATGAGGCCTGGGATTACCATTTTAAATGGAGGAGCTTTGACTGGAAGAAAAATAGCTCCTCAAGCCCCTTGAAGCAGAGCTGATTAGTTACAGAGTGCTAGAGGCAAAGCAACCTCCCTTTGCACTATTTTGCTGAATTTCTTGACTGGTTGTCAGGTTCTAGGCCCTTTATGCAAAGATGAGTGGGTGAAGAATGGGAAGTAACACTTGCAGAGGGTCCAGGGCTTTGCATCTGCACTCACTCAACTGGCACAACCAGTATCTTTTCTTCCTTCATCAAATGATGATTGAGTACTAACTATGTGACATGCTAACACACACACACATATGGTACACAGATGTATTTATACATTTTCTAGTAGGTTTTGGTGTAAACAACAATAGAGCAGAGTAAGACAAAAAAGGACTGTGGTAGGCAGGCAAGATCTCTCAATTGTGGTGACCTCTGACCGGAATCCTAAAGACGTGAAGAGGAAGAGCCTTATCAGTCTCCGCAAAGCCCCCGAGGCGGGGACTGCTTGGCACCTCCGAGAAACAGGAAAGTTCATGTGGTGGGAGCTGAGTGAGAAATACCAGATGAGGCCACAGAGGTAGGGAGGAGATGGGGTGTTGGGTGGCAACAAATTGCAGGTGACATACTTATGTTTAAAATTGTGTGTTACTTATTTAAAATTAAAATTTAACTAAGTGTCTTGTTTTTTGTCTTTTTCAAAAAAAATTCTCGCTCTATCTGCCAACCCTGTTCCTCCCTTCCTTCCGCTCTTCTTTTTTTTTCTGTGTGGCTGTGGTATTCACATGACATAGTCAGGTTCACTTGTTTTGGTTTGCTTTGTTTTGCTTTTTGCCCCTTGTCTTTATTGATATAATTTTATTTTTGAATGTGTAGGATATTATCATGCTTTTAAAAGTCAAAATTCTCTGAGTATATAATTTGCAATACTACTCTTGTATTGTAGCATCACTACCTTTTCTAGCCAATTTCACCATTTTCTAGGTTTGCTATTCTTGTGGGTTTTCTTTCGTTTGATTTTTTGTAATGATAAGAAAACAGATACGTACTTTCTTATTCTCTCTTATTATGCAAATTTTGCCATTCTAAATATCTCCTGAAAATTATTCCACATCAATTCATAGAGATCTTTCTCAATCTGTTTTTTTTTTTTTTCTTTCTTAAAGACAGGGTCTTACTCTGTCACCAAGGTTGGAGTGCAGTGGCATGATCATGGCTCACTGCAGTCTCAAATTCTTGGTCTCAAGCAATCTTTCCACCTCAGCCTCCCAAGTAACTGGGACTACAGGCACATGCCAACCATGCTCAGCTAATTTTTACATTTTATGTAGAGACAAGGACTTGCTATATTTCCCGGGCTGGCTTCAAGCAATCCTCTGCCTCAGCCTCTCAATGTGGTGGGATTATAGGCCTGAGTCACTGTGCCCAGTCCTTTCTCAGTATTTTTGTTAGAGCTGTATATCATCCCATTGTGTGTAGAACAATAATTTATCCAACCAATCTCTTATGCTTGACCATTTAGGAAGTTTTCAATGTTTTATATTTACAAGTAATGCTACAAATAATAACTTTGTGCATACGTATTTTTGTAATGATTGATGGTATTTTCAGAATAAATTCCTAGCAGTGGGATAACTGGGACAACAGTAAATCGGCAAGTAATTTTGTAAATATTACTAACTTTGACTTCAAAGGAGCAATGTCACTTTACATTCCCAGCAGAAACATGGGAAAGTACCTGTTGTTCCTAAGCCTTACCAAGAGGCTGTATTATCAGGCTTTTGAATTTTTGCCAATCTGAGGAGTCAGAAATGGTACTTCAGTGTAGTTTTGATTTGCATTCCACTTATTATGAGATAGAACATTTTTTCATATATTTAAGATAAATTTTAGATTCTTTTATTGGGAATCATGTTTGTGTCTTTTGTCTATTTTCTATAGATTTCTTTTCTCTCAATTAAAACAATTCATTGTATATGAAGGATTTACCTGAGAGATATGTTGCAAATATTGTCTCACAGTTTGTCATTTGTCTTTTGATTTTATTTACAATGCTTTTGCCATGCAAAAAATTTATTTTCTTATAGTTATATTTATTTGTAATTTCATTTATTGCTTGGATTTTTTTAAACGTTTGCATTAAGTTTCAGGGGTATAAGAGCAGGGTTGTTACATGGGTAAGCTTGTGTCATGGGGGTTTGTGGTACAGATTATTTCATCACCCAGGTGTTAAGCCCAGTACCCATTAGATGTTTTTCCTGATCCTCTCCTTCCTCCCAACCTCCACCCTCCAGAAAACCCCAGTGTCTGTTGTTCCCCTCTAGGTGTCCATGTGTTCTCATCATTTCGCTCCCACTTATAAGTGAGAACATGCAGTATTTGGTTATTGGTTCCTGCAGTAGTTTGCTAAGGATAATGACCTCCAGCTCCATCTATGTCCCTGCAAAGGACATGATCTCATTCTTTTTTATGGCTGCATAGTATTCAATGGTACATATGTACCAAATTTTCTTTATCCAGTCTACCATTGTTGGGTATTCAGGTTGATCCTATGTCTTTGCTATTGTGAATAGTGCTTATTGCTCAAAATTTCAAGTCCCACTTAGAAAGCCTTTACCCACATGGAGGTTAAAGAGGCAGTTACCCATGCTTTCATCTAGTATTCTATTACTTTATTTTTTACATTTAGACTTAGGTCCATTTGGAGTTTATGCTCATGTATGGTATGAGTAATGAATTTAATTTCATCTTTGCCAAATGGCTATCCAGATGTCCCAACACCATTTTTTTTTTAAAAAGACTATCTTTGCCTCAGTGATTTGAGATAATGCCTCATAGGTATTATGAGGTGTTATAACGGGAGGGCATAGCCAAATTGTGTCACTCAACACACACACACACATACACACACACACACACTAGATTTATATAGAAAACAGCCAAACCGTATCACCCAACACACACACACATATACTAGATTTATACAGAAAATAGGTCAATTTCTGTGCTTTCTATTCAATTCCATTGATCTGTCTGTCAATTCATAAGCCTGAATATGTTTTGAAGGTAGAGTTAACAGGTGCTGGTGATGAATTTGATGTGAGGCATGAGGTAAAAAGAGGAGTCAGGTATGACTCTATGATTGTTGACCTAAGTAACTAGAATGTTGGAGTTGCCACTTACTAAGGAGAATTGAGTTTTTGTTGGGAAAGACCAGGAATTCTGGGTTGGCCATATTCAATCTGCAATGACCTTTAAATGTCCTAGTGGAGATGTGAAGGGGCATGTGGCTATAAGCATAGATTTAGGGGAAAGGCAGGAGAAAGACATTTAGAGTCAGTGATGTGGAGGCAGAATTTAAAACCATGAGCCTATTAAGAGTTTTAAATGAAAGCATTATCTCCATTTGGGAGATATACATCCTACAGTTTTGAGGGTTTAAGTCACTTGTCCAAGTAAATTGCAGAGCTGGGCCATGAATCTAGTTCTTATTCTCTGGATTCGTTTTTTATGTCTGATGAAACAAAGTACCCTAGACAGGCTGGCTTAAAGAGCAGAATTTATTTTCTCTCAATTCTGAAGGCCTGGATCAAGACGTCAGCAGGGCTGGTTTCTCCTGAGGCCTCTCTCCTTGGCTTGTAGGCAGCTGTCCTTTCCTCCCTGGTATTCACATGGTCTTCCCTGTGCTACCTGTAAGTGTCTTAATTCCCTTTTCTTAAGGAACATCAGTCCTGTTGGATTCGGGTCTACTCTAATGACCTAATTGTAGCTTAATTAACCCGTAAAGACCTTATTTCCAAGTACAGTCACATGCTGAGGTACTAGGAGTTAGGCCTTCAACATATGAATTCTGGAAGGACAAAATTTGGCATGTAATATTCTGTTTTTGTGACACCAGCTTGCTATGTGTTTGAGACTGTAGTAGTCAGAGTTCTCCAGAGGGACAGAACCAATATATGAGTTGATTAGGGAGAACTGGCCCACATAATTATGAAGGTGAAGTCCCGCAATAGGCCACCTGCAAGCTGGGGAAAGAGAGATGCTGGTAGTAACTCAGTCCAAGCCTCAAAACCAGGGAAGCTGACAGTGCAGTCTGAGGACAAAGGCCCTAGACCCCCAGGAGGTTGCTGGCACAAGTCTCAAAGTCCAAAGACTGAAGAACTTCAAATCTGACATCCAAGGGCAGGAGGAGAAAAGTGGCTGCCCTGAAAAGGAGACAGAGGAAGCTCTGCAAAGTGAGTATCTCATTTGTCCCACCAGCTTTGTCCTGATGGCACCAGCAACCAGTTGGATGGTGCCTGTCTACGTTGACAGCATTCCACTGACTCACATGTCAGTCTCCTCTGGTAACCCCCTCACAGACACACCCAGAAACAATACTTCACCAGTCATCGAGGCATGCCTCAAGCCAGTCTAGTTGACACTTACTATTTACCATCACACAGAGGAAATGAGAATTTCGAACCTGAAAGATCGTATGTTTCATGAGAGAATTAAAATGATGATTACTTTGGGCTGGGTGCAGTGGTGACTCATGCTAGTAATCCCAGCATTTTGGGAGGCTGAGACAGGTGGATCACTTGAGGCCAGGAGTTTGAGACCAGTCTCACCAACATGGTGAAAATCCGTCTCTACTAAAAGTACAAAAATTAGCTTGGCATGTTGGCGCACACCTGTAATCCCAGCTACTCAAGAGGCTGAGGTAGGAGAATTGCTTGAACCGGGGGGCAGAGGTTGCAGTGAGCCGAGATTGCGCCACTGCACTCCAGCCTAGGTGACAGAGCAAGACTCTGTCTCAAAAAAAAAAAAAGAAAAGAAAAAGAAAGAAAATGATGACACTTTGATGCCTATGGGTTAGCATTTCTCCTTTATTTGAAGGATAGTTATATGGATGGCATAAAAATAAATGGTATTTAATAGGAAACCACAATCCTCAGATCTGTATCCAGGAAAGAAAGACTTGTCTTTCCTTGGGAAACATGGGACAGGAAGAGCCCATGGCACAGAAGTTGCAGCAGTGCATTTGAACCTTGTCTGGGCTGGAGGGAAAAAGGGTGAACATTTTTTTAAAAACAAGTGTCAATGTTTATCTTGGAGAAGTTATTCTTTGACCACTAAGAAGTGTGGCAAGAAATACCTGTCAAGTAAAAAAAAAAAAAAAAAAATCCAAAAACTTTATCAATATGCTTTTGGTTAGAAGTAAGCAACTTCAAGAAAATTTCTCCTTTTAATATAGTCTTTAGTTATATATGAAAATCAAGTCAACTTATAGATTCTTGTAATTAATTCATTACTTATATATTTGTAAGTACATTAAAAATAATTAAACTCTCTGAGCTTCATTCATCACTCTAAGAATGATGCCATTACTTCTCTAAGTCACCTTTACTTGGAAAGATTCTAAAAGTTCTACTTGGCACTATTTTGTAATCTGTTTTCAATATTTTGCTACCTGGTTATTATTCACTAAACTACAGTGTATTGATGCAGGAAAACATCTCCATAAATTACTAACTGAAACTCATCGAGATTCTATGGGAAACAAATTACTTTGAGTTTGTCTTCCAAGAATGTATGGCATTTCTTAGCAACTTTTGTCGCTGATTTCTGAGCCAATTTTTCAGAATGAGAATATGTTATCTAACATTTCTGCTTCTCAGAACAAATGATCTGAAGTAAGTAAAATTTGCTCCAATAGGCTGGAATACAGGTTGAAGCAGTTTGGATTTCAGCTCTGATGTTTTAATAGATTTTGAAAAGTGTAAGATCGGCGGGGGAACTCTGATGGAACATTTTAGTTGCCTTGGTTGCTTAGCAAGGTGGCACCAGTGTATCTGAATAAGGGCAGCTTAGAAACTGATGTTGGTTGTAGATAATGGACTGAAAAAAGCATAGATAGTGCAAAATGAAACAAACAAAAATCATAAAAATGTCAATGTTGATTTCATCAGTACCCCATCAGTTAAGTAATGTTAATTTATCCTTGAAAACAAGAAAATCTCACTGGGTGTGGTGGCTCACACTAGTAATCCCAGAACTTTGGGAGGACGAGGTGGGTGGAATGCCTGAGGTCCATGATTCGAAACCAGCCTGGTCAACACAGGGAGCCCTCATCTCTACAAACAAACAAACAAACAAAAACAAAAACCAGCCAGGCAGTGTGGCATGAACCTATAGTTCCAGCTACTTGGGAGGCTGAAGTGGGAGGATTGCATGCATCTGGAGCTCGAGGCAGCAGTAAGCTATGATTGTACCTCTGCACTTCAGCCTGGGTGAAGGAGGGAGACCCTATCTCAAAAATAAAAATAAAGAAAATCTATCCAAGTTACAGCAACATGTTGAAAAGAAATTACTCCTAAATAGAATTGCATTGCCTGCTCTGCTCTTAATTGGGGAGACCCTTATCCTTGAGAACCACTGGACTTTGATATGGTTTGGCTATGTGTCCCCACCCAAATCTCATCTGGAATTGTAATCCCCACATGTCGAGGGAAGAACCTGGTGGTTGGTGATTGAATCATGGGTGTGGTTTCCCCCAAGCTGTTCTTGTGATAGTGAGGGAGTTCTCACAAGATCTGGTTGTTTGATAAGTGTCTGGCATTTCCCCTGTATGTTCTCTCTCTCCTGCCACCATATGAGACATACCTTGCTTCCCTTTCACCTTCTGCCATGATTGTAACTTTCCTGAGGCCTCTCCAGCCATGCAGAATTGTGAGTCAATTAAATCTCTATCCTTCATCTATCACCTAGTCTCAAGTAGTATCTTTATAGCAGTGTGAAAATGGACTACAGCCCTCTTCTCTGCTGTGGCCAAAAGCTTCCTTTCACTAACATTACCTCCAAATTGGCATATCCAGGCAGTTGCAGAGGTACATAGTCAGGACTGAACATTTAAAATGTTTACCTAACACTTCTTTTCTGTGTTGGCATTTCTTCCTTTTCAATAAACAAAAGTAGCCTGGGCCTCTGTAGCCTTCTGAGATTCTTTGTAGATACTGATTATTTTAAAATGCCACCAATAAAACCCAGCAGCCCGTGTTATGGGCCCATTGCTCTATTTATGCATGGCATTCCCCAAACAAAATGGTTCTGGGAGGCGCCTGGATTCCCCTGGCCTTAGCTGCTCTCTCATGAGGCCCTGACTTGTAAGGCCTTGCTCTGCTCCTTGTCCTCATCACTGTGTTTTGAGGGAGAAACCTCTGTCTCCAGATGTTTTTAATTCACCTGATTATGGCTGCTCTTGGTCAGTGAGGATGGTGACTATCACATTTTGAAAACACACAGAAACAAAAACAGAACAAAACCACAGGTTAAATACAATTCACCATGGCTCTGTTGTGATTAGCCCTTCCTCAGTTACCTTGTTTTTAAAACAGGTTAACCTTTCTAACAAGTTGTCTCTTCTTATCCCTATAACTTAGAGCAGGCCAGGTAATTTAAGGAGTTTAGTAGCAGGTGGCATTTCTTCCTTCAGAGTCTTGGAGTCTCAGGCTCTTCCATCTATTTTTAAGAGAAATAAGGCAAGTCTACATTTAGTGGGTGACTGCCACTTGCCAAGTGTTTTAATTTACTTTATCTTCATGACTGACATGTAGTGTAAGTATGAAGATACCTATTTCCAGATGACAAAACTGTGATTTCAATGAAATTTCATGCCTGCAGTTACTGAGCTAGGAGCAGCAGGGTCAGGGCTTTGCTGCAAGTCAGAGCTTCCAGTCTTTTAAAATTATTATCATGCTTTGTGTGAGACTGACCACATGCTAACAAATCATTCCTGGTACTATTTATTTGGCCATTTCTTTCTAACCATACTAAATGGTTAGAAAACAGACATTTTATCTCTCTGCCAAACATGTCATCCTCCAGAGCAATATGCTGTCCTAATTCTTCTTTAGGTAACTTCACGATCATTAGAACTAGGAGGAGGAAAATGAAGGATCCTCAAAACTCCTTAGCAGGGTTACCAGATTTAGCAAGTGACAATATAGGGCACTCAGTAAAATATTTGGGACATAGTTATGCTAAAAATGTATTCATTGTGTATCTGAAATTCAAATTTAATAGAATATTCTGCTTTTTATCTGGCAAATCTATCCCTTAGCAACAATTTTGCTAATATAAAATTTAATTTTTCTTTCCCAAATAGCAGATTATTTTTCTTGTTGGATATTTAGTTTTATTTTCTTTCTTATAATCTCTGTGTAAGATACAAATAGGTGGAGGAATTGGCCAATAGGTGCTTATCAAAAGGGAGAATTTTGTTTGGGTAACTGAGCAATCAGTTCTTTGCACATAGACAATTAACTGTAAATTTCATCCTGATTCTGGAAACCTCTGATGGCAAAACCTTTTAAGTGACTTTATCCAACAATAATTTTTTCTTTTCCCTGGTAAACGGTCTTACATGAAAATAGAGGAAGGCAGGAAGACAGCCTATACCATGTATAAAACTTGAAGCTATACTTTCTATTAAACTTAAAGCTGCTTTTCTTTTTTCAAATCTATTTCAGAAGACAATTTTATTTTATTTTTTAATTAAAAAATTTTTTTTTCTTTCTCCGTTGCCCAGGCTGGAGTGGAGTGGCACAATCACAGCTCACTGCAGCTCAGGCGATCCGCCCCACTCAGCCTCCAAAGTAGCTAGGACAACAGGCACACACCATCACTTTTGTAGAGATGCTGTTTCACCAGGTTGCCGAGGCTGGTCTTGAATTCCTGGGCTCAAGCGGTCTGCCCACCTCAGCCTCCCAAAGTGCTAGGACTACAGGTGTGAGCCACTGTGCCGGGCCCAGGAGACAATTTTTGTAACACGAATATATTATGCTCCAAGTCATGTTGGTAATCTGGATTTGTAATGAATTGTTCATTAATTAAAAGAGGCAAAATTGGCCGGGCGTGGTGGTTCAAGTCTGTAATCCCAGCACTTTGGGAGGCCGAGACGGGCGGATCACGAGGTCAGGAGATCAAGACCATCCTGGCTAACCCGGTGAAACCCCGTTTCTACTAAAAAATACAAAACTAACCGGGCGAGGTGGCGAGCGCCTGTAGTCCCAGCTACTCGGGAGGCTGAGGCAGGAGAATGGCGTAAACCTGGGAGGCGGAGCTTGCAGTGAGCTAAGATCCGGCCACTGCACTCCAGCCTGGGCGACAGAGCGAGACTCCGTCTCAAAAAAAAAAAAAAAAAAAAAAAAATACAAAAAAAAAAAAAAAAAAAAAAAAAAAAAAAGAGGCAAAATTAATCTAAAACACTTACCAAGAATCTATAGGCATTTGGAGGTAAATACACCAGGGAGTTTCAGACCAATTCATTGTCAAGACTGCCATGATGGGGTCTCAGACATCACCTGTGGTTTTCAAACATAAGGAAACAATTGATCATGGTGAATGCACAATCTCTGAAAGAGGACATTCTTATTTTTAAAGGACAAAAAAGTTCATGAAAAACTTGAAAATCGTTTCTAAATGTGATGTAAAACATGCACCATAAGGAAACATGAAACAAGACAGTAATAGAATAAAAGCCTCTGGTTCTAGTCAACATCTACATTTGGGAACTTTAAAATGCATATGTCACCCCCAGAAAGACAAATTTTTATTATATTCATAACATGCTTCTGCATGCTATTTTAAGCATTTCTCTATCAATTATTACCTAGAAAAGTATAGGAATGTAAAGCCGACAGAAATTTCAAGGTGACCCGATTCAGCTCCTCTCAAAGTACAAAGTAAATTCAAGTTATAGTTTTAATGAAGAGAGTTGATAATCGGGGTGGGGTAATGCAAGAATGAACACTTGTTTGTATCTCTTTTTTTTCTAGCTAATTGCTAGAAATTTCCAATGAAAGAGATTCTACGGCTTTCAAAATCAGCCACTGAAGTATCCCATTGACCTGTCTTTTTTCCCTTAATACTTCATTAAAGTATCCTTGATTACACTGTGAAAACAATGAATATATCGTTCTTTTAAAATAAGTTGTGAGATAGTTTCTCCAGAGAGAGAGACTCTGTCCAGTTTTAACAGGACAATGATAGAGTTGTATTCCCTAGATGTGATGGGGTCTTGGGTGGAATGTTCCTTTTCAGTCCATGCTCAGTTTAAACCATAATTCAGCATTTCTTGCATATCAAAAACAAATGCAGTTCCACAGTACTTTACAATTATGGTAGGTGTTAGCAAAAACTTAGTAAGAATATACAGAAATGAATTGGCGTTGCCCACTGCATTAGTCCATTTTCATGCTGCTGCTGATGACATACCCGAGACTGAATAATTTATAAAGAAAAAGAAGTTTAATGGACTCACAGTTCCATGTGGCTGGGGAGGGCTCACAATAATGGTGGAAGGCAAAAGGCACGTCTTACTTGGTGGCAGGCAAGAGAGAATGAGAGCCAAGCAAAAGGGGAAACCCCTTCTAAAACCATCATATCTCATGAGACTTACTTAACTACCATGCGAACAGTACAGGGGAAACCGCCTCCATGATTCATTTATCTCCCACCAGACCCCACCCACAGCATGTGGGAATTATGGGAGCTACACTTCAAGATGAGATTTGTGGTGGTGGCGGGAGGGCATAGCCAAACCATATCACCCAACACACACACACACACACACACACACACACACACACACACACACTCTTAATGAAATAAAATTCCTCATTAAATATTTCAGAACTTTGCCAAAATGTTCTCCCTGTCTGCCTCATCTTTCTACTCTTTTCTTCCCTCCTCCTTGTAGGGGCAAAGGGAAAACCTCCCTTTCACCTTCTGAAAGTTCTCTGAAAATCAATTGACTAACAGGAGAAAAGGCATACAAAATTTATTAATGTGCGCATGTGTGCATGGGAGTCAGATAAAATAGGAAAGCTCAAAGAAAGGGCCAGATGTGTAAAGTTTTATACCATCCTGAGGTTAGAGAAAGAATGGGGGCTTGGATCCTGGAAAGACTGGTTGTGGGAGAAAGATAGAGGATAGTCCTGGCTTGCAAAGGTGCTCTTGTTTTGCAGGTGAAATCTCACAGGTGGCCGCTCTCAGAGATAAGAAGTTTCTGTGAGACCCCCAAAGGTGTCAGACTCAGTCTCCCTCTCCCATGAGCCAATCCTTACTAGATCAGATCAAGGTGTGGGACCACAAGAAAGCCTGGCTATTTATTTCACCAGTGCAGATTTTCCTACAGATGCAAATCTCCTCCACAAAAGGGTTTGCAAAGAGGTATTCCTATGTGCAGGCCCTCTGAATAGCCATTTCAAAATATGCCAAAGAAGTATATTTTGGAGAAAAATATTTTTGGCTTCCTTTACCTTCATTCCTCTCTGTTTTCTGGAGTAATATTGCTCTCATGTTCAGCTAGCATATTCTACTCTGCGAAACCAAAGGCCTATAAACAGTAGACTCCCACTCCCTTGGAAAGCTGCTCTAGCACTGACTAGGATGACCTAGAAAACACCTTGGGGGCCTCACCTCCCACACACTGTGGTTTTCCAAGTATTCATCAAACAAAAAAGTTTTTTTTCTTTGTGTAGCCATCCTCAAGATCGACCCCCAGTGATTCTTGCCTGCTGGTATTCACTGTTTTGTGGAGTCTTCGCCTACAATGAGTCATAGCCAACTTCTGAGACCAAGAGAATATGATAGAAGTGACAGCACATGACATCTGAAAATAGGTCATGGAAGACATTGCAGCTTCCACCTTGGTCTCTTGGATTGCTCACTTTGTGGGGAAGCCATGCTTTGAGGATGCTCAAGCAGCTCTGTGGAGAGGCCCATTTAGAGAGAAACTGAGGCCTCCTGCCAACAGCTGCCACTGCCACCCACATTGCTACCATGTGGCTGAGCTATCTTGAAGCAGATCCTCCAGTTCCGGTTAAGCTTCAGACACTATAATCCTGACTGACATTGGAGAGCAACTCATTAGAGACCCAGAGCCATGACTATCCAGCCAAGCCATTTCTACCTGATTCACAGAAACTGTGAAGGAAAATGATTAGTATTGTTTTAAGCGACCAAGTTTTGGGGTAAGTTGTTATGCAACAATGAATAGTTAATGAATTCTTAATTAAGCAGTGATTCTAATGCTTACAACGTTTTGTGATATGAATAATGCTTTGATATTTATAGCATTGGATGACTTATTTCTTCGATTATCTTTTCTTAATAAAGCAACATTGAGAAATTCAGATAGCTATTATCTTGAGTTTCTAATGGATTCATATTTTAAAGTATATCAAGTTGAAATCATGAAATCTATAAATTTGAAAGAAAGAACTTTGTATCATATAAAGGGTTGCAACCTGCAGCCTGACAGGCATATCCTCTTGCAGAAACCAAAAGCAGTCACTTTGAGGGAGAGAAAGTGTCACAGAAATGTTATGCTAGGCAGATCAGCTAAATACATATTTAACAGGCTATAGGAGGGGCCAGGAGTATTCATGAGAGGATTGTTCCACATGTATGGTAAACAAACATGTATGTTACATACATTCCATGTTCACTTTGGGGCTGAGACAACATTAAAATGTAGTAAAATTAGGCTGTATACATCAAAAAGTGAAATAGAGGGCACAGATATACCTTGTGAGTGGCCTCTATGGGTTGGCCAGAACCAGTCTGTGGTTGGCGGTCCCTTATCAGAAAGGAATGCTGGTCAGTGGCTGTGTCCAAATTATGAAAGGGGAAAGGAGTTCAGTAGTGGTGTCAGGTGGTTGGTTGAACTTAGAGGAGGAGCGAGTCTTCCATTCTTTGTTTTCTAGGGCTGCTTTCTGTTTAACTTTGAGAGAAAAAAAAAGTCTAATGGTAGTTATCAAGGAAGGGGATGTGTAATGAGGCTTGACCAACCTCCCATCCCTTCATGCCTAGGAAACTTAGTTGTAAGTTTTTCTGGGGTCTCCTTGGCCAATGGGGTTTGTTCAGTTGCTTGGAAAGTTTAGGATTTTATTTTTATTTCACGAGTGTATTCTATCCAATACTGGAAATACTGAAGCATCATATTTAAGAGCATAGAAACTGGAGCCATGAAGCCTAGATTCTACAATCTCCCAGTTATGTGACCTTCGGCACGTTATTAATCTGAGACCTGGTTTTCTCATTTGTAAAATATGCAGAGTAATCACAGGTACCTCACAGGGATTTGAAAGGATGAAGTATGATAATGCATGTTCTTTGTACACTGCATGGCTTGTTGTGAATATTCAATAAATGTCAGCTATTACTGAGCTGCTTTCAGCATTAGAAGTATGTCTGTTCTGATTAAATTTAAAATGGAAATTTGGCAGATAAAAGACAGAAGTTCAAACCCAAATCTTTCCAGCATGTTATTTTTTTGTTAATGATATTAACAGGATTAGAATGACTTTCTATTCATCCAGACAAGCTCACAGACAGCCCACTGACACTGTGAACTTGGATGTTGTGGAATGCTAATCATCCCTAACAATGTCAGTGTCAGAGCAAAGCACCAGCTGGAGGAAATTTAATCAAGGACACATCTTCTGCATTTTTATGTTACATTTTATGTACATTTGATGTAATGATGTAACTGTTTTGTGTGGAAAAATCTTGCAACCATAGAATATTCATGAAGGTGGCTTCTATATTCTCATGCTTTATCTCCTGGTCTTGTTCATTCTTCCATCACACATACACAGTATACTTTAAAAATCATTTATTGGTTGATTTACTGGTGATTGTAAAGCTCAGTTGGTGAGAAATATTACTGATCTTGAATTTACTGAGTAAACAGGAAAAAGAAACTTGTGGAAAATGAGTTGGAGAAGTAGCAAATAAAGAAAAATAAAGAACACTAATAGAAAATGACAAGTAGAAGAGAAAAGGCATAGTAAATGAAAATATGGAAAATGAGGCAAGCCGTATGGAAAATGAGCATTTGTTTGCTGTGAAAAATTAGTGCATAAGTGACTCAAAGATAAGAGCTTATGAGAATTTCTAATGACTATCACCAGCATGTATATTTCATCCTGTCTCCCTTAGCTGATTTCTTTAAGAAGAAGAAGGCTATTGTTAATTAACGACACTAAAAGGAAGTGAAAGTTTAGGTTGTAGTTACCTTAAACATTTGCCATGAATCTCAAATAGTTACTGTTTACAAGCACTGACTTAATTTCAGTTTGCTGACTCTACTTCCTGGATACTGAAATCTGAAAAGGGCAACTCATTGAGCAATAAGTTGATTATCAGGGTTCCCAGGTAAATAAGGGAGCTCACTGCTTAGAAGACTCTCTGCCATGGATGAGATTCAGCTTTTCCATCTGTACATAGCAGAAATAATGTATGTTCTTCCATCATATCTGAGCAGTTAATAAGTCAATGACTGTATCTGGCCAATGAGATAGAAGTGAGCCATTCGTACGTAGTACTTTAAGGCAGCACTTTTCAAATGTATTCCACAACACAATGAGGAGGCCAGGGAAGGGACAGTGATGAGAGTTGAGACCACCGGACCCCAGACGAGAGATATTCTAACCATACTGACAACAACAGGCTTAGGCGAATTCTTGTGTATAAATTCCTGAGTCCTTAGATACTCCAATAGGCTTCTGTCACTCATGTAGAAGACAGGAAGATTCTACTTTGAAGAGTCTGAACAGCCTAAGAAAAAGACCTAAAGTCACTGACATCACAATTTTCCAGTAAACGGGCTACCCAGATTACATTACAGTGAAGCTTAAAGTCAACCAGCCTCATATATGTAGTTAGAGTTTCTAATCGGGGAAGACCCCAAGATGGAAGATAAAAACCAGAACAGAAAGGAAAAAAACAACTTGGCAAGAAAATAAAAGCTACTGACGAAGAAGAAATCTTCCAACACCTATTATGAATATCCCAAAGAGTTTCGGAAGACACTGCATCCCTGAACCGAGAACAAGACGAGAAAAAGACAGAAAACAGGTCTAAGGAGAATAATAAACTTAGAAAACAGTATAGAAAATCTAATATATAATACTAGAAGTTCAAAAAGAGCAAGAACACAGAAAATTGAAGATAGGAAATCATCAAGAAGACAATTGAAGGCATTTTCCCAAGAGTAAAGGTCATGAGTTTCCAGATTGAAAGGGTCCACAGGAGGCCTCGACAATGAATGGAAATAGGCCTATCTATGGCACATCATTGTGAAATTTCAAAACTGGGTACAAAGGGGAGATTCTCAAAGCTTCCAGATGGAAAATCAAGTCACATACAAAGCACTAAAAATCAAATGAACCCTGCAAGCTAGTGGAATTGAGAATTCCTTTAAAGTTCAGGAATAATATTATTTCCTATGTAGAATTCAATATAGAGGTAAAAGATCAACCAAATGGGAGGATAGAACACAGATACTGTTATCAAACATGTAAGGCATTCTTTTCCAGAGCACTATTGGAAGATGTGATCCACTGAAACTGAGAGAACAAATCAAGAAGGAGAAAAACATGGAACACAGGAACCAGGAAGTCAAACACACAGAAGAGAGGAAAAAGAAAACCCCTAGGACGATAACAAGCAGGAATTTCAATAAGACTGCTCTGCTGCAACCTAAAGGGCAGACTGTGCACAGTGTTAGCTGGAAATTTTGCAGCCAAGGACAGCGCAGGGTCCTTTCTCTCTTGCCAGCCTTCGCCTCATAGTGAAGAGACAGGTATAGAAGTCAAAGAAACCACTGCATTTATTGATGAGATCCATATAATGGTGTATGACTGAGAATGAATGATGAGATATTTAAAGTATGGTTTCTACATTTCTATTTCTCTATCTTGTATTACTGAGGTTTGGGTATCCTTCTGGCAATGAGTTGGTCACTACTTTTTTTAAGAGGTCACAATAATTATGCATCATGGAAATGGACACTCTCAGCAGAATATCTGGAAGGCTGGGGTCCCCCACCCCAGATGGAGTAGTGGGCAAGAGCAGGGTCCTTGTTATGTAGAGACAAGGTCTGCTCAGTTTTCCTTAGTGGGCAAAATAGGCTTCTTATGATATAAGACAAGATCTGTTGCTCAGTTTTCCTTGAAGAAATCCCTTGCTCCTGTATAACAGAACTGTGCTAAAGAACACAGAACTTTTGTTTTCACAATGGAGCAACTAAGCGATTTCTGTATGAATTTGTGATTCTCAGTTTGATCCCTGGAGGTTGCCTGATGGAGCCATTCCTCACATGGGCTACTCTAAGAGCATGCCCCTACATATATAAATCTTCTTAAGACCTAGAATTTAGCAATTTTGTCATAAAAATATGCAGTTATTAGATTGTTTTAGATTTTTAAAAATATAAATTAATGCGACTTAGTTTAACTAAGGACAGTTGTTTAGAATATGTAAGTATCTGGAATGATATTAGTATTGATTAATGTCTTTGAGAATATCATAGACAAGATATTGTTATTTCTTCCTGTGCTAGCATGTCAGGAGGACAAGTGGTTGCCCCATCAGGGGCACTGACTCTCAGTCAGTGGAACATGCCTCCATGCCATCCCAAGTGAGTGTCTTGTCTTCTCAGTCAATATTCATAATACATGCTCTCAAGACAATTTCAACCTTACTGCCAAATTTAATCCTTTCAATTTATTAAAGTATTCTGTTCTTAGTTTTGGTATTGGGATTAGATGAACAAAATCATGATGAGTAATGGAAATTTATGCAATGAAAATAATTTCCTTTACTTATGTTTATAAAAGTTACTAATGAAGTTCAAAGGCAATGTTTGCTTTATTAGAAAATTGTTTCATATTTATTTTCAGAGGACTGAGAAGGATCAGAAATATTTCAGTTGCATTTTATCTGAATTGATTGCTTTTGCAGAGAACTTGCATTTTCCCTATGACAGAGTAATTCCCGTTTTATTTTTATGTCCCAAATCCTAATATGAGATTTAAAAGACACATTTCTTAGCTGATATCTTTTGTGGTTTATCTTGAAGAAAACATTTGTCATGGATGATTCTGTATCATCTATTTGGTTTGTCTAGAAAACATATCCCCTAATCCTTTATTTACTTGAAAATAAACAATGTGGACAAGACTATTATGATGCTATCGGCTATCAGACAGGAGCTTTACAAGCATGTGAATTGAAATATATATCTCACTTTGGTTTTAAAGGTGTTAAGAGTTATTAATGCAGCCTGCTTTACATTCACTCAACAAAATTCCTCCTTTATGTGCAACTCAGTAATTTTAACATCATTTTGTATTCCCAGAGTTTCTGAATAGTTGTTTTGAGTCTTACATTGTAAATGAAATTTTAAAAAGTCACATGGTTAGTTATGTCATGAGTAGTCATAAACCTGAGGTGTGCAAAGTAAGCGCAACTTAAAAAATTTTTCACTTCTGAACTTGGAATAAAACGGCTTCTGTTTCCATTCTGCCTAATAGAAAATTACCCATTTACTTCTAAGTAATCTGTGTTACTTATAGAGTTATCCTCAGTCTGTTTTGGGTAAAATCTCAGTGAAACTTAGGGTTTTTCTTTGTCTCTTTCTTCTCCTTCTCCCCCAGGGTTAAGCAGTGTTCAGTGGTGGGACTGAGAGGAGCAGATACACTCAGAACCCATCCGGAAAGGCACGGGAACGTTTCTCTGAGTGGGGTGTGTGTCTGTGTGAGTGAAGTGTGTGTCTGTGTGTCTGTGTGAGTGGACTGTGTGTCTGTGTGAGTGAAGTGTGTGTCTGTGTGTCTGTGTGAGTGGGGTGTGTGTCTGTGTGAGTGGGATGTGTGAGTGGCGTGTGTGTCTGTGTGAGTGGGGTGTGTGTCTGTGTGTGTGTGTCTGTGTGAGTGGGATGTGTGTCTGTGTGAGTGGACTGTGTGTCTGTGTGTCTGTGTGAGTGGCGTGTGTGTCTGTGTGAGTGGGATGTGTGTCTGTGTGAGTGGACTGTGTGTCTGTGTGT
>NW_016822711.1:121623-153446 GCF_001698545.2 Rhinopithecus bieti | reverse complement strand
GTGTGTGTCTGTGTGAGTGGGGTGTGTGTCTGTGTGTGTCTGTGTGAGTGGGGTGTGTGTCTGTGTGTGTGTCTGTGTAAGTGGGGTGTGTGTCTGTGTGTCTGTGTGAGTGGGGTGTGTGTCTGTGTGTCTGTATGTGTGAGTGGGCTGTGTGTCTGTGTGAGTGGGATGTGTGTCTGTGTGTGTGTGTCTGTGTGAGTGGGGTGTGTGTGTGTCTGTGTGAGTGGGGTGTGTGTCTGTGTATCTGTGTGTGTGAGATGTGTGTCTGTGTGAATAGGGTGTCTGTGTGTGTGAGATGTGTGTCTGTGTGAGTGGGGTGTGTGTCTGTGTGTCTGTGTGTAAGGTGTGTGTCTGTGTGTGTGAGGTGTGTTTTTGTGTGTGTGTGTGAGTGTCTGCATGTCTGTCTGTGTGTGCATACCCAGGCAGCAAAGCATCGCTGCTTACTGCGTGACTCTGGTGTTAGCAGTGTCCCCTGGGACTGGATTTTAAAGAATGAGTTGATGAAATGCTATATTTGGAATACAAATTGTAAATCTAACAAAAAAACTCAAGAAGTCAGGTGGTTGAGAAGATTTCAAGTTCCTGATTACTCTTTAGTCAGGAAATTTTGGGTGAGTTATGTAGGGAAGCTGAATGTCCTTATCAATTTCAAGATAAGATGGTTTGGATAATCAGGCCATATATATTTGCATATCAATACACATTGTATCTCTGTTATTTGAACTTACGTTGTTTTCTTTGTATCTCTAAATATGTTAGAAATTTTGTAAGATTATATATGTGTGTGCATATATCACACACCCACAAAAGCCACTAATAATATCTATTCTAACATTTGAACTCTTATCAAAGACATTTAGGTGAACTATGTTTTGGAATACAATTTGTCTAGAAAAAATTTTGTGAGATTTCTGCAAATACTATTTTCACATCCTAATCACAGGCATGAAATCCATAACTGAAGTGTTATACTCTTCCCACTTCTCATGCATGTCTGAACACCTGCACCCACTCCTGTCAGAGTTGGTACTGATAGAAGCAGTAATGTACATGGCGTTGCTTTGGGCCCTCGTCTGCCCCTGGTAGCCCACCTCTCTTCAGGCTTACCTCAGGTCATTGAGTATTAATGCACACATACACGAGTACATCTTTGTGATTTTCTGTACTTTAGTGTGAGTGCCGATGAAGAAAGAGAAACAGAAGGACAAGAAAACCCTGAATAACTCCACCACATTGCCAGTGTGCAGTCAGCTGCAGTGGAAAATTCCCCGAGGAGCTATCGCCTCATCTTCTAGTCTAAGCCCAGAGTTCCAGTGTCAAGAGGTGACACACTCTACCCCGTGGTCCAACACCTTAGGTTCTGAGGGTTCCTTCTCAGATCTCACACAAGGGAGAAAGGGAACACTATTAACACTTTTCTGCCCTCATGGGCCTTTTAAAGATCAAAATCAGGGAGACAGCCGGCCTGCAAGGGTGCCTCATGGTGACAGAGAATCTCCCCTTCCCATCCTGTTGGAATCTAAACACTTCAGAAATAACATAAGTCGTCTTCCAAATGACAATTTTGCCTTCCTAATGTGAAAATAGAAATCCTTAGTGCTCTATGTAAAAGAGACTTTTCTAGCCCCATCTTAAAAAACTAAAAGTTGATTTGTTACTAAAAGAATGTGTATTTTGGAGTTTAACGATCCTTTCAATCTTGTGAACCTAATCACTTCAATCTTGACAGCACATCGAGAGTAATAATACAAACTAGTTAACAGGGCTTCTGTAAGAAGTAACTGACAGACTATATATAAGGAGACTGGGCCCCTTTACCCTAGGAAAATGTGAGCTAAGCCTGAACAAAGGATGCCCCTATCCCACTGCCACTGCCCCTCAGTCTGGTGACGGACCTAGGAATGAAAGTGGATATGTTAAAGCTTTCACTCTTTCTCTTTTCGATATCCATGAGCTTGTCTGTTGATCCACAAATGCATCCACTGACAGAGAACAAGCCTGAACGGATAAAAGTATCCTAAGAACGGTTGGGCGCGGTGGCTCATGCCCGTAATCTCAGCACTTTGGGAGGCTGAGGAGGGCGGATGACGAGGTCAGGAGATCAAGACCATCCTGGCTAACACGGTGAAACCCTGTCTCTACTAAAATACAAAAAATTAGCCGGGCATGGTGGCAGGCGCCTGTAGTCCCAGCTACTTGGGAGGCTGAGGCAGAAGAATTGCTTGAATCCGGGAGGCAGAGGTTGCAGTGAGCGGAGATCGCCTACTGCACTCCAACCCTGGAGACAGAGCGAGACTGCATCTCCGCAAAAAAAAAGTACTTACTTCGGCAGCACATATACTAAATAAATAAATAAACAAATAAATAAATAAATAAATAAAGTCTCCTAAGATTTAGGCACAAAGTGAAAATTTGTTTCAGGGCAGATTTCAGCATTGCATCATTGTGCAGAAAGGCTCAATGTTCTTAGTTGCTCTGCAGCCAATAAATTGTTTTGTATCCTTACTTAGAGAGAGATACAAAATGGTTTTGTATCCTTTGTATTAGAGAGAGAGACTTTTAAGTCCTTCAGTTTTAGTACCTTCAGCTATAAAGTGATTACTAAAATAATTGCCTTCTAAATGAATCTGCAAAATAAATGAAGACATTGTACACCATAAGTATTGAATTCCAGTAGAAACAGCTACTCTAATCAGAAAAGTCAGTGACTATAATTAAAAATGTGAGGAACCATCCCTTTAAAATATTGTGGATATAGATATGAAATATACTTATGGNTGAGTGTCTGCATGTCTGTCTGTGTGTGCATACCCAGGCAGCAAAGCATCGCTGCTTACTGCGTGACTCTGGTGTTAGCAGTGTCCCCTGGGACTGGATTTTAAAGAATGAGTTGATGAAATGCTATATTTGGAATACAAATTGTAAATCTAACAAAAAAACTCAAGAAGTCAGGTGGTTGAGAAGATTTCAAGTTCCTGATTACTCTTTAGTCAGGAAATTTTGGGTGAGTTATGTAGGGAAGCTGAATGTCCTTATCAATTTCAAGATAAGATGGTTTGGATAATCAGGCCATATATATTTGCATATCAATACACATTGTATCTCTGTTATTTGAACTTACGTTGTTTTTCTTTGTATCTCTAAATATGTTAGAAATTTTGTAAGATTATATATGTGTGTGCATATATCACACACCCACAAAAGCCACTAATAATATCTATTCTAACATTTGAACTCTTATCAAAGACATTTAGGTGAACTATGTTTTTGGAATACAATTTGTCTAGAAAAAATTTTTGTGAGATTTCTGCAAATACTATTTTCACATCCTAATCACAGGCATGAAATCCATAACTGAAGTGTTATACTCTTCCCACTTCTCATGCATGTCTGAACACCTGCACCCACTCCTGTCAGAGTTGGTACTGATAGAAGCAGTAATGTACATGGCGTTGCTTTGGGCCCTCGTCTGCCCCTGGTAGCCCACCTCTCTTCAGGCTTACCTCAGGTCATTGAGTATTAATGCACACATACACGAGTACATCTTTGTGATTTTCTGTACTTTAGTGTGAGTGCCGATGAAGAAAGAGAAACAGAAGGACAAGAAAACCCTGAATAACTCCACCACATTGCCAGTGTGCAGTCAGCTGCAGTGGAAAATTCCCCGAGGAGCTATCGCCTCATCTTCTAGTCTAAGCCCAGAGTTCCAGTGTCAAGAGGTGACACACTCTACCCCGTGGTCCAACACCTTAGGTTCTGAGGGTTCCTTCTCAGATCTCACACAAGGGAGAAAGGGAACACTATTAACACTTTTCTGCCCTCATGGGCCTTTTAAAGATCAAAATCAGGGAGACAGCCGGCCTGCAAGGGTGCCTCATGGTGACAGAGAATCTCCCCTTCCCATCCTGTTGGAATCTAAACACTTCAGAAATAACATAAGTCGTCTTCCAAATGACAATTTTGCCTTCCTAATGTGAAAATAGAAATCCTTAGTGCTCTATGTAAAAGAGACTTTTTCTAGCCCCATCTTAAAAAACTAAAAGTTGATTTGTTACTAAAAGAATGTGTATTTTGGAGTTTAACGATCCTTTCAATCTTGTGAACCTAATCACTTCAATCTTGACAGCACATCGAGAGTAATAATACAAACTAGTTAACAGGGCTTCTGTAAGAAGTAACTGACAGACTATATATAAGGAGACTGGGCCCCTTTACCCTAGGAAAATGTGAGCTAAGCCTGAACAAAGGATGCCCCTATCCCACTGCCACTGCCCCCTCAGTCTGGTGACGGACCTAGGAATGAAAGTGGATATGTTAAAGCTTTCACTCTTTCTCTTTTCGATATCCATGAGCTTGTCTGTTGATCCACAAATGCATCCACTGACAGAGAACAAGCCTGAACGGATAAAAGTATCCTAAGAACGGTTGGGCGCGGTGGCTCATGCCCGTAATCTCAGCACTTTGGGAGGCTGAGGAGGGCGGATGACGAGGTCAGGAGATCAAGACCATCCTGGCTAACACGGTGAAACCCTGTCTCTACTAAAAATACAAAAAATTAGCCGGGCATGGTGGCAGGCGCCTGTAGTCCCAGCTACTTGGGAGGCTGAGGCAGAAGAATTGCTTGAATCCGGGAGGCAGAGGTTGCAGTGAGCGGAGATCGCCTACTGCACTCCAACCCTGGAGACAGAGCGAGACTGCATCTCCGCAAAAAAAAAGTACTTACTTCGGCAGCACATATACTAAATAAATAAATAAACAAATAAATAAATAAATAAATAAAGTCTCCTAAGATTTAGGCACAAAGTGAAAATTTGTTTCAGGGCAGATTTCAGCATTGCATCATTGTGCAGAAAGGCTCAATGTTCTTAGTTGCTCTGCAGCCAATAAATTGTTTTGTATCCTTACTTAGAGAGAGATACAAAATGGTTTTGTATCCTTTGTATTAGAGAGAGAGACTTTTAAGTCCTTCAGTTTTAGTACCTTCAGCTATAAAGTGATTACTAAAATAATTGCCTTCTAAATGAATCTGCAAAATAAATGAAGACATTGTACACCATAAGTATTGAATTCCAGTAGAAACAGCTACTCTAATCAGAAAAGTCAGTGACTATAATTAAAAATGTGAGGAACCATCCCTTTAAAATATTGTGGATATAGATATGAAATATACTTATGGTAATGATATCACTTTTTCTGAAGACATTTCTAAATCTTTCCTTAAAGCTTAGATCTACATAAATACATGTTTATGCCACTGGCAAAAAAAAAAAAAGAGCAATTCTTATTACTTGCATCCAGGGAAAACTAAATACATTTATGAATTAGGATTCATTTAAATGTCTATTTTACTGCTAATCATTTGTTTTTTTAATGAAAATATTTTGCCTTCATTACAATTTTGAGTGCTCAGAGGAATTAAATACAATGATCAAAGTTCAGTTAATACTCTGAAATATTTATACCTGAAATAAAGGCAAATGGCTTTGCTTACCCTGAAAATTGCTCTTTTAACCAGAGGAATATAGATTAAACACTGATTTTTGAATTTGCTAACTACTTTTGCTTAATATGGCCATTGCCCATTGTTTTGTCTTCAGCTGCAGCACATATTTAAGAAACATTTGCTTATGCGTTTATTAAAGACCACATGCAGAAACGTGTACTAAGACTAGTTGTAATATGAGCCAATTGAAATGCACTTTTGCAGCTAGTGACATATTAATGGTAAACTGTTGATACAAGAAAAAAATTTAAATTTAAGTTTTCATATTGGAAATATAAGTGGGTAAAAATTCACAAATTGACTAATTATGCTCACAAATCCATGTATATGGATCAAGCATATGTCCAACTTGAGGAAATTCAGACATATAGTATTATTATGTAAAGGTAGACCAGAGATTTCTCATGTATAATTATTATGTGGAGGCCCTTGATAATCATAACCTTAAAATTTTGCTGCATATATTATTTGCCATAAACATTTTTCATTTACAATCTGTACAGATAGTCATTACTATCAAGACTATTATATACAGGTTGCATATCCCTTATCTAAAATGTGTGGGACCAGAATTTGGGATGTTTTTCAGATTTTGGAATATTTGCATATACATAATGAGATGTCTTCGGAATGGGACCAAAGTCTAAAGATGAAATTCGTTTATGTTTTATATACATTTTATACACAGTCTGAAGTTTATTTTATTTTTCCCTTGGGAACACTGAATAAGCTGTGTGTTGTGCACCTGCCTTTTGACTGTGACCTGTCACATGAGGACAGGTGTAAAATTTTCATGGTGCCATGTCTGTGCTCAAAAACTTTTGAATTTTGGAGCCATTTAGATTCTGGATTTTCAGGTTAGCAATGCTCAACCTATATTGAGTATTTCTCTGAGCTGGGCTGTTTAGGTTTGGGGAGGAGAAGAATACCTAGGTGGTTATATATGATAGCCTTGATGAAGCGTCAAAGTTGAAAAATTTCTCCCTCTTTGACCTGAAATTTCAGCTCTGATATAAATTCATTTCTCACATTTTGATTTTCTTTAATATAATCTTGATTAAAGTACAGAATTTCAGAGAAAGCAATATGTTGTCACTAATATCCGTTAACATCATCGTATTTATCACAACTCTTTCTCAGCAGTTGAGAGAAGAATCCCGGGGAATAGGATGTAAGTTGGTAAGTGTTGATGCAGGGAAATACAAAAGGCTCTTTCAGAAGTTAGCATGTGAGTTGACAATACAAAGGCTCAGCCCTGAAGACAATATCTAAGGACAACTCTGAGACACGAAATAAGTTCAATTCAGTCCCTGCTCTACACCGAATTTCAATCTAATACATAAAAGTTGTTGACATGTTATACATTTAACAGTTAAGTTGAATTAATAAGTATTCATGTTATGTCATTAAAGGGGATACACTCTACTCTGGTAGATATCTATAGTATATATCTGGTATCTAGAGAGAGAGAGAGAGAGAGAGAGAGCGAGAGAGAGCGAGAGAGAGATAGGTAGAGTACGTGGTAGATACCTGTAGTAAGTACACTAACAATAATAAGAATACGTACTTAGAGCAGACAGATTTGAAGAGAAATCCCCACATTTTTTCAGGGCTAGTGAGTAACTCTTTAGGGTAGATGTGTTGTTGGAGGAGCTGTTTACAGAGAGAAAATAGAAGGGTTTGGCTTAGGGAAGGGGAAAGGAGAGCTCACTTTGTTGAGAGGGCAGGAATTGAGCCTATATTGTGCCAAGCAAAAAGCCACAGGTGCAAAACTGCTCTTGAATGACATCAACCATACTACATTTATATTTCACTCCAATTTGTAGACTAGAGGAGCATTCCAGGACCAAGCTTTTCATTGATCGGCTTTTATGAATCATCTCCATTTCTTGCCTTTCCTACAGCATATTTCCTCTATGCTTTTGTTAATCACCAGTGCAAAGGGAGGAAAAAACTCTACACAGTTTTTACAAACTCCTCCGTCTGAAATGACCTAAGCATTGTTCTGATACATTTTGGGGAATGTGGGATGCTACTCAAAATTTATTCCAACCTGGAGATTTTAAGATTTTTTCCTGCTGGGACATAAGTAGTATAGAGTCTATATCTCTTTGGTGTTGCCCAGGTTTTGGAGACGTTGAGACTTGTGGCTAAGCACTTACTGTGTTAATAAATTCTAGTTCCTATGATGTGATTTTTTTAAAGTATGTAAATCTGAAGGTGAAATAATCTGGTTTTATACCTTGGAACTCTACTAGGGATCTCACTATCCATTTAGAAACGATGTGTCCATGGTGATGAGGGTAGTAGCAAGTAGGAAACTTTCCGAACTGGCAGTGAGCCCATATCTCTCCTGGGCACCAGAGAAACTCAGTACAAGTTATCAGTCGAGTTCAGTGTGATTAAAGTAGTCCAACTGGGGCCCAGCAGTACCCTGCAACTCTGAAGGAATCTCTTTTTCTCAAGGGTTTTCCTAGGTTCAGAAAGATGTAGCTTTATTTGAATTACTCTGAAAAAGTTTAACACTAGGGCTAGCATCAAAATCCACAAACAAGCATGAGATCTTTTCTTTCTGTTTGGATTTATTTTCTCTCTCTTTTCCATGCAGAATGATAATAGGAGAAGCAGTTAGTTCCATTAACAATCATGGCTTATATCCTGTCTTTTCAGCTCTGATGCTAATCACAGCAAAGCAGCAGCCTCTTGAAGCACTGCTGAGCAATCCATGTTCAACTGTGACCCGAATTTTAAAAGTAAAAAATAAAGGCAATGTTTCCAAATAGCTTATCAAGAAATGTTTTTACAAGTAGAATAGTACAACTCTTAAGGGTTGTATAGTGTACAACCCTTATATAGTGTATGTACAGTATAGCAACTCTTAAGGGTATGACATTTCAATTATTTATTTCCCTATTCTTTCTCCTTCCTTGTATTGGTTTACAAGTTCCTGTGACCCCTTAGCATTCTTATAACTTACTGATATTTGAAGCATCTGATTATCACTCATTTAGATGAGGAACATATGATTGATGTCCTCAAAGAATATATAGAGTCATCATCTGTTTTTCTATGGCCTGTAAACTGTCGATGGTTTTACATTTTTAAATGTTGGAGGAAAAAAGTCAAAAGAAGAATAATATTTTATGACACAGGAAAATTAAATGAAATACAAATTTCAGTGTCCAGAAATGAATTTTTATAGGAACGCAGTCATACTCACTTGTTCATGCCTAATCTATGGCTGTTTTCATACTGCAACAGAGTTAAGTGGTAAGTACCAAGACCAACTGGCCTGCGAAGTGCTTTATGGGAAAAATTTGCTGGCTCTTGAATCAGAATATAAAACGGTAAAAGTTTAAATGTCGATGTGAAGAGAGTATTGCCCTAATTAACTGCAGTTACATTTTCCACAATCAATTGTTAGTGCTTAATATTTTGAAGACATCTCATACTTGTGGAGTTCTTTTCCATTAATAGTATTTAATTATAACAACTAATGCAAGCTAAGGTGACTCCACAATTACAGTGAGTCAGAAGGAAATGGCTTTTCCCACAGTGAATGAGGCTTAAGAAGAAAATGGAATTCATAGAAGAGGAAAAGATTGCTTTATACTTAAAATCTTCCACTTAGTTTCAATCAACATATATACATTGCTAATAGAATTAGAGCATTTTCTACAGTCCCTGGTGGGGGCTTGGCAGATTTCTGGCTGAATAACAGTCTGTGTCTTGGCTTTTAAATATAAAATAATGATGAGGAGGGAGGAAATGCTTCCCAAGATTCCTCCACATAACAGACTCCCAAATTCTCAGTGTCTTCCCTTTTGCCTGCTTAGTCATTTTGGGTTCTTATCTTTGAGGCTGAGGAGACTTTCAATGCTTAATCCCAATGCATGCCGTTTTTATTCATGAGATCCGATCATCATTTCGTAGGAGTACAGAATTTATTTTATTTTATTATTTATTTATTTATTTTGAGACAGAGTCTCACTCTGTTGCCCAAGCTAGGGGGCAGTGCCTCACTGCAGCATCTGTCTCTCAGGTTCCAGTGATTCTTCTGCCTCAGCCTCTTAACTAGCTGGGACTACAGGTGCCCGCCATCACGCCTAGCTAATTTTTGTATTTTCAATAGAGACAGGGTTTCATCATGTTGGCCAGGCTAGTCTCAAACTCCTGACCCCAAGTGGTCCACCCACCTCAGCCTCCCAAAGAGCTAGGATTAGAGACGTGAGCCACTGAGCCCGGCTCTGGAGTACAGAATTTTGGATGGATATTTTCCATGATCTACTTCTCTGTAAAGTTTCTGAATGTCCTGTCTACTGGCTAATGTCTCAAAAAAGAGAAAAAAGAGGGAAGAAAGCACTTGCTTTTAAGAATTATGATCCTGATTCTTCACTTTTCCAGCTAACTCAGTACAGACTTGCCCAAATGTAAGGTATAGGGAGAGGTACCAGCAGGGAAAACGAGTCCTCGATTAGAATAGAAAAATCATCTCATTCCAAATGAATTCTGTAGTGCTCACAATCCAGTGGTATCACATAGGTCCAAATATTTATACAAGGCCTGCTACATGCCCTAATCCATTCTGGACTTCTGGGCGAGTGTAAGTCTTCTCATTGATATTAAACTAGGGATCTAGGACATACGTAAAATGTTGCTCATTAAACAAAATTGTGCCTCTGTGAAGAATCTAAACTTGGGCAATTCTGCTGACATACAGTTGACAATAATTTAATAATGACTTGTTTATTATTGCACAATGATAGCTGTTAACTCAGGAATTGAAATGAGGAACTTTCTGTTCATAACAAAAAATAATAGAGGATAAACAAGTGGTCTCTAGAATTAAGCTGCCTCCATCTGAATCTTCTGTTGATAATTTTCTACCTGTGTGATATTGGGAAAGTTATATAGTCAGTCTTTATCTAAGCTTCCTTAGCTGCAGAGTTATAAAAATCAGTATCTAATATATTTATAAGGACTAAATAAATCATAGCATCTAAAGCACCTTAAGGATGTTTGGCATATAAATGAAAATCCAATAAAAAATAACAACAATATACATGCATGATCTAGAAGATAGCTCAATATTTGCGCAGTGTTCCAGTTCCAATTTGAGCATAGGGAATAGTTTTTAACATTATATTTGTGTTTAAATTTACTGGAGTTACGATGAAATGAAAAAACTATAATTTATCATGGGAAGATGTGTGCAATCTGCACAATCCAAAGAAAAAAGATAAAAGTAATATTTATCGTTACATAATAGTCTATATGATAGCCTAGATTTCTGTGCACTAGAAACTGTTTCAAGCTCTTTTATATAAATTTAACGTACTTAATCTCTACAACTCTGGGGATAGGTAAGTACTATTATTATCCTCATTTTACATATACAAGAGTACAGGTAAAATGAGAAGAACAATGCAGTGATTCGAATTGCTTTATGTCTTACGTTGCTGCTAACTGTGAACTCTCGGGCTACCATTAGAATCTCATTCTTTTATATGTCTGTAATCTAGTTGTTTAATTTTTTAAGCAAAATTTCTGCTATGAGTTATCTATATTAAGATTTTGCTGATTGTATATTCCAGGGAGGGTCATTTTGAGACACGGCCATGCTGATTGAGGAATAGACCTCAGTGGATGAGTGGTTTCTGGAGGTCATTAAGAGATATGTCAGCAAACTGGACAAGCCAGCACAAATGACAATTGCTAACAATAGAAGTACTTTTGAAATTACATTACGGTTGAATATGACCAAATCCAAAGTGGTAGAGACTCTTGAATACATAGGTACTTAATCAATCATTTAAGATGAAATCCTAGTAGCAAAAACTCACCTAGCAAAGCATCACAAGAAACTCCACTGGAAACACTGATGAAGGCTTCACAGTTTCTAATTACACCCTGAAATGACTCTTTATTTAGGTCCTCACAAAATATGCTTATGCTTGCAATGCATCAGATTTGTTTTCATTATATAAATAGCAGTCTTTGAAAGGAAAATAGCCAGTGCTATCACCAGCCACTATATTTGAATTGTAGGAATTACTCAAATCATGGTGGATGTGAACTAGTTCTCTTTGTGTTTATGAAAACATGCTTGTAGAATTGAAGTTTTCTTTCACACTATTTATCAGTAAGAAGAAAGCTCAAGCATTTTAGAGTAACGGTATAATTCCCTATGACTGGCCAACAGACAACACTGAGCTATTTTGATACTCAAATGATTGTAGAAAATATTTCTGGATATTTGATATTTTCAATTTAAATGGTAGGATTGTGTATAAAAATTGATATTGTGCTTCATCCACGGCAGATGTGATTCTCTCTTCTACCTCCCACCCCGACCCCTACCCTGCAGCGGGTACTGAGCAAACATTAGAGCTGAGTAGAAGTTCCTGCAAAATGAAAATATGCCTCGCCCATTCACACCATGTTTCAGAGCCTTCACCCCTCAGGTTTCAACAACTGACTTCTAACTCTGCGGGTGCTACCCCCATTTCCTTCTGTCTTTGACAGAAGTAGACTGTAAGGCAATACGGCAAGATATTTTACTAAAAAGTGTCCATGGGAACTCCAGAAATCAGTCGCATCTTCCAGATGAAAATTCCCTCCTGATATTCCTCTTGACACCCTGGTGGATCTATTCTTTGCTGACAAGGTGGGGTTCTTAAAAGGCTTGCACTTGCTCCCATTATCCTGAAGGACAGGCTGAGTATTTTGGAAAGCTCAGCCATGCTCGGGAAGAGAGTGATAGTATTTTCCTGTGGACGTTTTATAGATGGAATCATACAATTTTTGGTCTATTTAGGGTGTTCTTATTTTAACAACTGGAGAAAGTGAGACCCATGAGCTGACTCACTTAGGGTAACTTTGCCTCATGGCCAGTGTAAGAATGCTGATCTCTAGGATCCTTGCACCACTTTGCATCCCATAGGTCACAACCAAAGGGCCCAGGAGTCTTCAAGCAACTCTCAATCCTCTTTTCTCAGTAGGAGATTGCAGTGCCTTGAACGATTTACGTCCAAAATTGTATGAATTTTTTTTTTTTTTTTGTGCAAATTGCAGTGTGTTTGCATTCTAGTTGTAATGCAGCTCGAGACTCAAAAATATTCTTCCTGAAATAAAGGAACTCAATATCCTTAAAGTACCAAAGCATTGATTGCCTTATTTGTTGATGCCTCCTGCAGTGCAACATAACTGAGAGGGAGTGTGGAGCTGTCTTTTGGTTCCACACTAATTAGAGTACAGTTTTGAGATATGATTTTATAATGGAAAACATAAACATGGAAAATATTGACAAAAATTTCTTCTTTAAATCAAGTGGTAATGATTTTTAGACTTTTAAGTGAGACAGTTTATCCTAACCTCCAACCAGTCTCTGACCCAGTGCTATGCTGCGTTTGGAGCCACCAGTAATGCAACGTTTTAACTCAAGAGAAAATTCAACTGTGTAAGGGGTGGGAGTGGATAGCAAGGGCCTGAGGGGTCTCAACTGTCACTTGTTGAGTTAGTGCTCTTGCCACACGGTGGCCAATTCGAGACTCGTGTTAGCCTGAAAACTCTTTAAATCCATGCAAGAATGTGAACAGGCTAGTTTTTTTGGAGAACACTGACCTTAGGTGTGGGGTTTTGGGTTAGTTTATTTGTCTATTTTTTTTTTGGTGACGGAGCTTTCTCTTTGGAGAACACGTGACCTTAGGTGTGGGTTTTGGGTCTAGTTTTATTTGGGGGTCTATTTTTCTTGTGAGGAGCTTTCTCCTGTCCTGCTCTCAGGAAGGAGGCACCAGGCTTGTGTTGTCCTCAGAGAAGAACGAAGAAGCAGAAACATTAAGCAATGTTTACACGTTGTGGGGTCCCCAGTAGTCTAACAGTCACACCTCATTAGAAATGTTGCTGCTTTTTAAAAGTCTTCGTTCTACATGCGTCCAACAAAGGGGTTAGTGGAGATCAGGGTGGCTAGAAGAAAGATTTCAGAGGCACTATCCAGTCAGAAGAAAGCAATGAAACAATAAAAGATGGCACATGAGAAACAGAAAAGACAAACAGAAACAGTCTCTGATTAGCAATCTATTCTTGAATATTGAAGTAGGTCAGAAGTATGAAAAAGAGCCACCTAAATACGTTTTCTCTAAGGATCTCAGACCCAAAGAACGGTTGCCTGATTATGGAGATCAAGCTCTCTCCCTACCACCCACCTTTCATGCTCACCCAGGCCACACTTACTCTTCATCTGCTGGAATGCTTCTGCAGACCAGAGAGACAATTCTCAGACTCCAAATCTGATGCAGTCTCTTTCAAGGTCCACATCCACCATCTCCACTCGCGGAGAAAAGAATGTCATTGTTCTTCTAGAGGTCCCTATCAAACTTTGAGTTACGTTGAGACCTACCATGGTTCTTTCATTTTATATTTGTTTTCCATGACGCAGTCTCCGGAGGTCCGGAAGACATGCAGCCCTCGTTCTTTCTTTTAGACACTGCAGAAGAGCGAGAAGTGGGCAAAAATGTTTTCAATGTGATCTTTGTGTTCCTGAGTAAATAATTTAACCTCCTCACATCTTGTCTATGTGGCTATAAAATTACCATGATAATATTTGTGTCCTGGGATGGTATGGTTCCTGTGAGGTACTGGCTGTAATAACTGATCCATTAGGGATGGAGCCAGGACACGGGAGTACATCTGGAAGTGTCAGACTGTGCCCTTGCCCATTAGGAAAGATCTAGAGTTCTGGAGTGGCATGAGAAGAGCAACATGCTAAACAGACAACTGTATTGTGGTGAGCTGGAAAGGAGACAAAACGTAATCCGAAACAGGACCCAGTAGACCAGAGGCTAATGAAACCAGGTAAACTAAGGCACCACAAGGCAACATGAGGCTAGAAGCAAAGAGAAGGCAAGGAGGCTGAAGCAGGAGGTTCAAGCAAGTACAGGTGGAAATGGAGCAAAGACTGGAAGATAGTGTTGGTGTAGGATGCAGCTCATGTATGCTGAGATGGGGGATAGTTATGCTAAAGAAAGGTTATCTTGGGGACATAATCTATGAAGAGTCATTCTGTAAATGGTAACACTCTAGTTAAATATAATTGTAGACTATGTCATTGCTTGACAGTATTCCATGTTCCTTCCTAGGGAAAGACTATACTTCTTAGCCTTTTAAATCCAGATGTGGTCATGAGATTTGCTTTGTCCAGTGAAATTTGAGCCACTGGTAGAGTCCTTAAGAGCCAGCACATGCTTTACCATGCCATCTTTTCTCTCTACCTCCTTATCTGGTAGAATCCAACCTCTCTGTCTGGGTCTTGGAATAAAGATGATGGTGACATAGGAGAGGAGCCCCTGAATGACCTTTCATGAACATGTAACAGGAAATAAACTTATGTGGCTAGGTGTGGTGGCTCACACCTGTAATCCCAGCACTTTGGGAAGCCAAGGCAGGCAGATCACCTGAGGTTGGGAGTTTGAGACAAGACTGGCCAACATGGTAAAATCCTGTCTCTACCAAAAACACAAAAATTAGCTGAATGTGGTGGCACACACCTGTAATCCCAGCTACTGGGGAGCCTTAGGCACGAGAATTGCTTGAACCCTGCAGGTGGAGGTTGCAGTGAGCCAAGATTGCACTCCAGCCTGGGTGACAGAGCGAGACTCTGTCTCAAAAAATAAACTATTGTTATTTTTTGCCACTGAAAAATATTTTTAAAAATCATAGCATTATCTAGCATATCCTGTCTGACACAAATGAAGATTGCTCATTGGACACTACTAATTAGTGATTAAGCCACTTCAGACTTATTTTACTATGACAGGCAAAGTATAGCAATGGTGTTGCAAGAGAAAACAACTGGAAAAAAAATCCAATTGCTTTGATTGTTTACAGTGATTTGTAACAGAGAGTGAGGTCTGTGGATAGATGTGTTACCTCTCCTAAAATCACAATCAGTCAAGTGAAAAATAAATTAATAGAAAACTCAGCTTTCTTTATGCTCATGTATCTTACAGCCTAACTGGGAATCAAAAGAATTACACACACACACACACACACACACACACACACATTTCACTGGATAAAAACCTGTAAAAGGTCAAATTCTTTTCTAAATTCATTTTTTATTGAGGTAAAATATATAAAACTTACCACTCTTACTATTTTAGGTATATTGTTCAGTGGCAAAATTCATTTATATTCTTTTTTCTTCCTTCTTCTCTCCCCTCTCTCCTTCTTGGCCTCTGGTAACCACCAATCTACTTTCTATCTTGATGAGATACATGTTTTTAGCTCCCACATATGAGTGAGAACATAAGATATATGTCTTTTTGTGCTTGGTTTAGTTCACTTAGCATAATGGTTTATAGTTCCATTCAAGTTGCTGCAAATGATAGGATTTCCATCTTTTTTTATGGTTGAATAATATCCCATAGTGTATACATACAGTATTTTCTTTATCAGTTCATCTGTTGATGGGCACTTAGGTTGACACCATATTTTGGCTATTTTGAATAGTACTGCAATAAACATCAGAATGCAAATATCTCTTTGATACATTGGTTTCCTTTCTTTTAAATATATATCCAGCAGGGGAATTGGGAATTGCTGAATTGTACAATAGTTCTATTTTTAGTTTGTTGAGGAACCTCCATATAGTTCTCCAACGTGGCTGTACTAATTTACAGTCCCATGAACAGTGTATGAGGGTTCCCCTTTCTCCACATCCTAGCCAGCATCTGTTATTGCCAGACTCAAACAAGACAAGGATGCCCACTTTTGCTGCTATTATTCAATGTAAGAATGAAAGTCTTAGCCAGAACAATTAAGCAGGAGAGAAATACACGGCATCCAAACTGGAAAGGGAGAAGTAAAATTAGCGTTGTTTACAGAAAACATGATCTTATACTTAGAAAAACCTAAAGACTCCACCAAAAGAACTGTTAGAATTGATAAACAAATCCAATAAAGTTGCAGGATACAAAATCAACACACAAAACTCAGTAGCATTTATACATGCCAATAGCATATCATTTGAAAAGGAAATCAAGAAAACAACCCCATTTACAATAGCTACAAAAATTATAAAATACCTAGGAATCAACCTAACCAAAGAAGTAAAAGATCTATAATGGGAAAACTATAAACCTCTGAAGAAAGAAATAGAAGAGAGGACACCCGAAAAAAATGGAAAGGTATTGCATTCTCATGGATTGGAAAAATTAATATTGTCAAAATGACAATACTACCTGAAGCAATTTATAGATTAAATTCCATCCCTATCAAAATAACAATGACATTCTTTGCAGAAATAGTAAAAAAAAAATTCTAAAACTTATATGGAACCAGAAAAGACCCAAATAACCAAAATAATCCTGAGTAAAAAGAACAAGGTATCACATTACCTGACTTAAAAATTTACTACAAAGCTATAGTAACTCAGAGAGCATGGTACTGGCATAAAAAGAGATGCATAGACCAATGAAACAGAATTGATAACCTAGATATAAATTCATACATTTACAACCAACTCATCTTCTGCAAAGGTGCCAAGAACACACAATAGAGAAAGGATAGTCTTTTTAATATATGGTGCCGTTAAGACTGGGTAATTGTATGCATAAGAATGAAACTCGACCTCTACCTCTCACCACACACAAAAATCAAATCAAAGTGGATTAAAGACATGAAAAAAAATTGAGGAAATTCTTAAGACATTTTTTTGCATAAGGTCCCAAAAGCACAGGCAATCAAAGGAAAAATAGACAATTGGGATTACACCAAGCTAAAAAGCTTCTGCACAGCAAAGGATACAATCAACGAAATGAAGAGACAACCCACAGCAAAAGAGAAAATATTTGCAAACTACCCATCAAACAAGGGATTAATAACCAGAATATTTAAGAAGCTCAAACAACTCATTTACAGAAAAAAAGTCTGATTTAAAATAGGCAAAATTTAAACAGATATTTCTTTTTTCTTTTCTTTTCTTTTTCTTTTTTTTTTTTTTGAGACGGAGTCTCGCTCTGTCTCCCAGGCTGAAGTGCAGTGGCGCGATTTCGGCTACTGCAAGCTCCGCCTCCCAGGTTCACGCCATTCTCCTGCCTCAGCCTCCCGAGTAGCTGGGACTACAGGCGCCCGCCACCGCGCCCAGCTAATTTTTTGTATTTTAGTAGAGACGGGGTTTCACCGTGGTCTCGATCTCCTGACCTTGTGATCAGCCTGCCTCGGCCTCCCAAAGTGCTGGGATTACAGGCGTGAGCCACCGCGCCCGGCTTAAACAGATATTTCTTAAAAGAAGATACACAAATCACTAATAGGTATATGAAAAAATGCTCCGCATCACTTATCAGAGGGTCCAATTCTTGCCATTATAAGAGTTCAGTGTCTAAGAATACCAACGGTACAAGGTTGATGAGTTTTGTTATTGTGATTGTGGTATTAATATTAATATTAATATTATTTTACTGTTGCTTTTCCAATGTTAGACATCAGAAAGACATAAAAACAGAAGTTGACTGAAATTGCAAAAGTACGTTCTACTTTTTGTTGTATTTACTTTCCTGAGCCACATAGTCCTTGAATGGACAATACTTGAAGGGAAACATCTTGGAGAAATTTATTGTTTTGGGAGTGATAGGACTACAGAATAAGGACGGTTAAAAAAGAGAAGCAGGCCGGGCGCGGTGGCTCAAGCCTGTAATCCCAGCACTTTGGGAGGCCGAGACGGGTGGATCGCGAGGTCAGGAGATCGAGACCATCCTGGCTAACACGGCGAAACCCCGTCTCTACTAAAAAATACAAAAAAACTAGCCGGGCGAGTTGGCGGGTGCCTGTAGTCCCAGCTACTTGGGAGGCTGAGGCAGGAGAATGGCGTAAACCCGGGAGGCGGAGCTTGCAGTGAGCTGAGATCCGGCCACTGCACTCCAGCCTGGGCGACAGAGCGAGACTCCGTCTCAAAAAAAAAAAAAAAAAAAAAAAAGAGAAGCAAGAAACTATACCAGACAGAGAGACAAGTTGTAGATTCCATCCCTGGAGGGAAACCAAAACAGAGCCCTAGAAGCCAGAGAGAGAGCTCATCTCAGGGCATAGAGGACAATTCTCGAAGGCAGGGCCAGGGAAAAGGTGACTATTTAATGATGAATGGCCCAGTCTGCATCCTGCCTTGGCGTAGGAGAGTAGGCATGTACAGGCAACCATGGAGAGATTTTTCTTCATCCTTTTCCCATTTGCAAACAGCTTTTCTTGGATTACACGTTAGTAATCAATAGTTCACTGAATATTATATTGGCATTTGATCCAATCCCCTAACCATATTTATAATATGCAGCATGAATCTCAGAGCTATTGGCAATACCTAATGTTCATTTTTCTCAATTGACCCAATATCCACTTTTGAATTAAGAAAAATGTGGAGAACAAAAGCAAGGACCCTTCCTAAAAGCAGTGCTGAAGGACATTCTCATGAGGATGAAAAAAAAAAAAAAAAAATGGAAGTAAGACTTGGCTAATACCTCCTCTGTCTCAGGTTTTTTAAAAGTGTTATTCTTGAGCATTTCAAATGAAGATTGAAGATGCTTTTTTCACAAGCTCTTTGAAAATTGTTTCTGAATTGTATCCAGTTCGTATTAATTTAACATCCAGCATTTTTACCTTTGTGTTAGTAAAAAACACTGAACATATTGAAGTATGTGCTATTGCATTTGTCTATGTACAATTACTGCAAAAATAAATTAATAAGGGACACAGTTTTTTTTTAGATTAAATATGGGTAGTGTTTCAGCCAAACAATCATTCTAAAAGGATTTTATTCTTCAAAATTTGAAAACAAGTACATCCAGCCTTTTATTAGATTATCAACGAAAAAATTGCATGACTTTTTACATAAATACATAATTACAGAATATCACATAATAAACATGATATTCTGCTACAGCTAATGACATATAATCTACTACATAGCTTTCTTCAAACATTTCTGAAATGTAATGGAAAAATAAATAATTAAATAGAAGTTAGCTATATAACTGAATAAATAGCTAACACATATAAAAACAGATCATGTCTGCCTGCTATGGAAAAACAAGGGCAGTAGTTTAGATTTTATTGCACTGCATGTGATTACAATAAATTACATTTTAAGTGTACATAGTATGTTTGAGGAGAACTAAGAAAGATTAGCTTTACTTATATGCAAAGCAGACTATAACCCTAGAGGGAAGACTCTAAATGTTCTAGAAGCCCCCTGTCCTCAAAGAATCATCCATTCATTTGGTGTTGGTACCTAAGATGCTATTATATGAGATTTGTTGCCTTGGTTAAAGGTGAGGTTTTATTTTTTAACGGTTTGCCCACACTATATTGACAATTTTTGCAAAGTGAAATTGCACATAGTTAGTCAATATGTGCATGGTTAAACAATCAAATTGCATAAAAGGGTTTATAATGAAAAGCAGCAAACCTGTGCACTGCCCTCATCTTGAAGGTCTAAACCCAGGGCGAAGGAATTTTAACAGTTGCTCTTTTTAATTCTCTTGTTTGTTGTTTTCTTAATAATAGATGCTGACATCATTCCTGCTTTTTTATCAGCGCTGACATTCTCTATGAAGTTCTTACTGTCATAACTGGTAATTGAGCTCAATCTTACCACCACCTGTCCCAGCAACTATATCAGGATTCCTGACCCACTGGCTGCCTCCACAGCCTTGGAATGTGATGCGTCGTTCATTTGTCCCATGGGGCGTCCACCTCTCCCTCATTTAGCTTCGTTTCTCCTTCCTGACCATAGTCTTTCCAGCTGGGCAGTCACTCTCCTTTTCAGCTGGAGCTGCCTCGGCATGTTTTCTAAGCTCTGTCTCCATTCAACGTTCCTCCATTCGCTTTCCCTCTCCCAGAAATAGACCAAGCTTCTCTCTGCCTCTTGTTCTATTCTGTTGTCTTCCTCCTATGGGCTTTATTCCAGTCATTCTTTGCTACCACTTTAATGGAAGGAAACAAGGAGAGGGAGAAAGGAAGGGAAGAAGAGATGTATGTATTTTGAATGGGAATTCCAGGCAGAGGTTCTTAATGCAGGGCATATACATTTTTCTAACGGCGGGTTCATGGATGTAATCAGTTTTTCACAGAAGTCTGTGATATTCGAAAGGCTCTCTCCCCACACAGTTAAACTGCTTATTATGGCCAAATAATCAAAAAGGGGAAACAATCATTTAACTTTATAATTTTTCAAAGTGTGGACTTCATATGCCCTACATCATTAATCATGTAGGTTTCTTATTCCAAATACAGGTTCTTGGCCTTACTGAGTTAAATTACCCAGGCCTACCTGCCCTCCCCTCCCCATCTCCTGGCTAAATATGCATGTTTCACAAGCTCATAAGATAATTTAATATTATGTATAACAGAGATACAGGTGATTTATAATATTTACATACTTATTATACATAAATATGAAATATATATTATTTGTAGGCAAAATTATAGATGATAGGCCTCCTATCAAAGTTTGGAAGAGACAGATAAAACCTTAATGTCTGCCTACTTTAATCATATATGACATAACTGAAACTCTTGATGGTTCCCACTGAAATTTTGAAATATCTGTAAGGTTAAATATTTTTGCAAGCAGCATCTAAGTGCATCATCTATAAGATGTAGCATCGAGGGGGCTGAAATTTGCATTCAATGCCCATCTATCACAACTTCTGTTTGTTACCACTTCCTCAAACTCCTGTCCACCATTCTACAAGTATAAATATCAGAAATGGAAATTGAGTTTTCATGATCTTTTTTAAACAAGCATTTTTTAACTGCTTCCTATGATTTTTTTCTCCTTTGGGTGTTTTCAAAATTGATTTATCAGTAGAAAGATTTTCAGTTCCAGAATTTTGTTAGGTATTAAGGTCGGGCTAACAGGTCAGTTATTCCCACGTACCTTCTATTTCATTTTCTCGATTATCCTAATGTTCCAAGCTGCTCAGTCTTCAAATTGTCCATGCAATAGTTTCCTTTCTAAAATGTAGCTGTTGAACAGAGAAAGAACAGTTCCAAAATGACAGCATAAAAATATAGAGGAATGATTTGTATAAAACTCTAATTGTCACTTTGCATGACATTTTAAAGGCATTAAATATTTCAGACCCATTAAGAAAATTGTTATTATTGTACAAGTCACTTTAAAAGAATAAATTTACCCACCAGGCTGTTAAAGCCAAAGTATTTCCTTTGAACAGTGAATAATCCGTAGTGACGTCCTTATACTTTTATACTGTAATTAGAATTAATAACTTAAATGTTGCAAATATTGCTTCTAAATAGAACTACTGCTGTGTATTTTGTGAAGCTGCTCCTTCTTAGGGTTGGAGATCAGCTTTTTTGGCAGCATGATTCATTTCCTGGCTATATGCTTTATTGTTCTGACTTACCCAGGAAAGGATGAACAAAATTTTGTAGGGCAATCTATAATCCTCACAGGTATTAAATTCTGTCAGTGTTTTTTTCTTGCGCATACATTTCCACTCCGTTGTGGCAATTCTCATCTTCATTTTGAGGCTTCTCTATTCTAGATGTATCAGCTACTAATTGAGCATTTAGCGCTACACAGATATGATGTATACAGAAATGCATTCAAGAAAAGATCAAACCAGGAGGCTGCCTATCTGCAGTTGGACTTTAAACTGCTTGCTTTTAATAACTCTTAAATATAGATCCCAATGTATAGGCTTGGTGTGAATATCATTAAACCTTTCCCACTGTTCCCTTAAGCTTTGAATGTTCACTGATCTGTGAAGATAGCAAACGGATAAATAAACTTAGACCTGGCAAATCAGAGAGATTTTAGAAATAGAGCTAATCTTGACTTTTTCTTTAATGCAAAGATTTATGTTGCCTGGTATATTTATTTTTTTAAAAGAAGAAGACAGAAATTAAAATAACACACATAAACTGACTAGCATTATTTTTTAATGAATTAACAAGTGGTGGGGTTATTAACGTGTATCCTAGCCTGCTTGTCTTTCCACCTTCATTTCCCATTTGCTGGTAGTTGCATGAATTTTATTTGGCCTGAACCCCAGAGTACAAAAGAGAGGCAATGAAGAGAGAAGGCACCAAGGGAGAGGGACCCTAAGGGCTGAGAAAATTGTTCCCGCCACTCACTTTAATCCATGTATTGTTTTTCTGAACCTTCCTTTCGGTGAGTGTTCAGCTATGTTCAGTGTTGCCAAAAAGCAAGGAAGATGAACCCTAAAAGGACTCTTTGGCTTGAGGCAACCAGAAGCCACTGGTGACCTTGTGAAATCAGGTCCTGTAGAAAGGTAAGGATACAGTTCAGATGTCTGCTGGGTGAGTCGTGAAGGGGGACGCTGGGAAGGTTAGGAACTGGAATTTAGTGGAAGTGGGCCAGTCTGTTAAGAAGCTCAGCAACCATCGCTAGAAGTGGAGCTCCTCAGGGCCCTGTTTACCAAGGAACCTCCTAGAGTTGTTCAGTGCACAACCTGAACAAACAGAAGCCGGGACCTAGTATTCGTATTGTTTATTCTTTGCAACACCTAACACAGAACGTATCTGACATTGAGAGCTAATGAATGGTCCCTGGATAAGTGAAAGAAAGAACATACATAAAGGAGGGAAGAAAAGAGTTTTACAAAGAGTCTATTGATAAGAACCATGTTTATATTTTGAAGGTTATATAGCGTTTTTGTTCAATTTTATTTTGAGAATTAGGCAGAGTTAGAAACAGTAATAATAATAATACAACCTTGTACTAGCATGAAGACTGATGGCTTATAGAGTCTTTTTTTCATATTCATTATCTATTTCTTCATGGAAAAGTGCATCATAGGACAATTAGGAAATAATTGTAAATTCAAGAACATTGAAGGTGAGGCTTGAAATAAAAATGTAGAAGTTCTTAAAGTAGATTTCTAACTAATGTTAACTCATGATGTTGTGTAACTAAAGAGAAAGACTAAATTACACCCAGGAGTGGCCCTGGATCAGAATGGGTAAGCAGAAGTACAGCATATATAGCCATTTATACATCATAAAATCATCCTGTTTCACCACAATTCCGTGTGTATCTGAGCTGTGTACAGCTCGGTGTAGTATTCTAGGCTTCCTATTTAAAGTTGCATCAGAGAGCAGAAATTTTAAGAATTCCGAGAAGAGATATATAGATTATTAAAGACGAAAGAAATAGGATCTACTATAAAATGTTCAAATGGAACTTTGGTAAACCCTTATTCATTGGTTTAGAATTCATGATGATTCACATAATATAGCTGCATAAGGGGAAGGGCTGATTTTAATCATTTCAATTGTAATTATCTTTAAGAAGAGAGATTTAAATTTGGCTCCAAGCATAACACCAGATCTTCATCAAATACTCTTTGGTTTATCTAGTTCGGCCTCCCTGAAGGGAAAGGGCATTCTAACAAAATTTTGGAGTGGTTAGTGCCTGACTTTTTGCAGCAAGGACAGAATGAAAAGAAATGCACCAACCCATTCAGACTAAGTAAGCAGTGGAGGAGTTCGTTTAAATAGCGGTTGTCAGAGGAAGTTATGGAATCTACTTCCCTGGAGAGTTTTTAAAATAGGCAAGGCACTCATCTTTCTGGGATGATTTCAGCCTGCCGAGTAGCTAAAGGACAGCCACAGACCCTCTCAGGTTCCCTTCTACCTCTACAAGTCTGTAGGCTAAAACAATATCCGAGAAGGCCTCTTTGGCAGGGCAAGCTACAGTCACCCAGGCTCATGTCTATCTATGATATTTTCTCACCCCATGGAATGATAAGTATAGGAAGAAGGGTGGGGTCGGAAAGATTCCTCAACCACACTCTGTTGGCATTGCCAAGACAGGCATTCCCTCTGCCAGCATTGACTGAATGCAAGAGGGATGCCAGTGAGTACAGGATGATCATGCTCGGTTGGATTTCATGTGTCCCATTGTCTTACGGTGTGTGGTATGTGTGTGTCTGAAAATAGGATAAGTAAAATGAACTGGAAAGAAAATTCAGTTAAAAATTAGGAAAATAAATGGGGAAAGAACCTGCATATTCTCTTGAGGTTAGACTGTAACATCAAGCATTCGATCCTAACATTTAGCATTTGATTTGAAAGGTTCCTTTTGGGTCCGAGGCCTATCCTATCCAGGATTGTGGTCTGTTGTGAGCAGATGGGGTTTCCCTCTTAGAAAATGAGCTTGGTTCCAGTTTCCTAGAGCCTTTGGGTAATGGCCGGTTGCTCACAAGAGCTGAGGAGACAGCGTAGCTGACAGGCACAGTCAGAGGCAGCTTTAAATATCACGCACCCTATCATTGGGTGGGTGGGAGTGTTGTCGCTCACCGTGCTTCCACTTCAACAAAGAAAGTGGTGAGTTGCCAGAAAACAAGGATGCTCCGTCTTAAGCATTATGCTGAATTCTTTTTAGAGAAGTGGTTCTTTAATGAAGAATTTTAGCCAAAAATATTTTCCAAATTTATTTAGAAAATTTATTTATCCAAGGAAAGTAATTTAAGCATTGTAGCAGGTAACTAGAATCTGTAGAATGAGAACAACTTTCTCTAACAAAAATCAATCTTCTTTATTCATCAAGTGGTCTCAGGTGCCCTGTGTGGGGTGGGGGCTTTGCCAATGCCACAGTTATGCAGGCTGCTCAGAGAAACACTGGACCTAGCAACCTACTGCCCAGCTAATTTATAACCAGGTGACAGGTGGTGAAACTATGATTTTGTTCTTTTTAAATGGTTCTTTCCTTCCCATAAGTGCTGCTTTTTGGAAAGGTCACTTTCGTTTTCTTTAGGAAAATGAGCCTTTTCTTTCTCTCCCAAATGCTAAGTTGATGCCCTTCCCCAGAAGTCTTCCTATTAATTGAGTTGGCCTGAAGGTCATCAACTATAATCAATATGAAGGGTTGCTGCGAGGTGCTAATTTACACTCCCAAAGAGGAATAGTGTCAACAATCAATAAAGAGGACAGAGCACTGGTAGATTTATGGCTTTGATTTTGAAAAGGTATGGGAATGCCCAGTGATGTTTTCCTCCCCCCCCGGTACTCCTTTTGAATGTTAATGCTTTCTTGAAGATGATTTCAGACACACTGCTAGGATACTGCCTCTACTCACTGAAGCAGAATCCTCTGAAGAGTTGCTGAGGCAGAACTGAAATCATGGCTCACCTCAAAGAAGCAGCAGTATTGGCCGTTAACGATGCCTCATACAGAAAGACGGTGCTCCTTTAACTCGGGGTTTTAATGGGAAGTTTCTAAGCCTGAAACAACAGCTTTAGACCTGGGGTGTGCCATCAACTGCCTTGCAGCTACCACTGTCTACTGCTTTCACACAGCGTGGTCGGGAAGAATGGAAACTAAAGAGGCTCGTAACTACCTGTAACTGTTCCATCAGGACATGGATCAAGTGTTTGTTCAGCCAGAGCCAGGTACTTGACCCAACCTGTATCTTTGATGGGCTAATTAAATGCTTTTCTCTAACTTTACAATGGATGCATGAGCAATCATCGCATACATGCCTTTCGGATCATAGTTCTGAATTTAGATCTAGGTGTTAGATAAGTCTAATTAAACAGTTGCTGGATAAAGTTGAGAAGAGAGGGGGTAAAATGTAATGATGCCTTTATTTTTAAAGCATGGTTAAGTTTATAATGTTATTGATACTGGATGAAGAAGTAGTAAAACAGGCATTTTTTTCTTTCCTAAGCTGCAGTAATTTATTTCTGAAAGCTGTTTGCCCGTTATCATATTTTTTTTTCAGTCACCTAAAACGTCCAACCTTCCAAAATGTAACAAGGATGTTCTGATTTGTTTACAAAGGATCACAACTCAACCACTCTTATTGATAGCGTTGACTGTCCTTGGCTGATAAGCTGTGTGCAGCACTAGCCTTTTGAGGTATCAGCAAGTAGCTGTTTTCACTAGGAAACACACAAAGAAAGACAAAGAAAACCAGGTGGAGCAATAGGGCTTATGATTTGAAGCTAAAAGTTCCAGTTTGCTAAGGGTGCCTTCTGATACCACTGGTTCCTGACTGAGCACCCTCATGGTATTTTCTGATGTTCTCAGCTAGGCAGCAGCCTTGCCCTGCAGTCCCTTAAAAATTCCTCAAGCAGATATTAGGAGGAAGATGAAGATGGAGAAGAAGTAAAGCTGAGATTGGGGCTGAGGCTGAAGAGAAAGGTCTCCTGTTGACCCAGAGCTTACAAGCAGCAGCGAGTTGAGAATAACAGGGTCCACTCCCAGCCCAAGCAGACGTGTCTGCAGGCTGACTTTGCAGGAACAAGCAGAGAACAGACTTCCCAGTGCAGCAGTGGGGGCTGGCAACAGTTCTGAAACTGCCTGTTGACATTTGTAGCTGAAGACATCCTCATGTTTATAAAATCATTGTTCGTAGGCTTTCCCCTAGTAGACTTGAGTCTATGTTTTGAGAGTATAAAATAATATTTACCCTTAGTTCTCCTGTGAATTTTGAAGCATCAGGGCTATTGAATTGGAACAGGAAGACTGTTCTTGGAAAAAAAAAAAAAAAAAACCATATAGACATTGCCGTGTGTTTATATGAGCCAAAAACAAGGGGAGTGGGAGGATTTAAAATCTATGAAACACCTAGAAAGAGCCAGGAAATCTTTACCTGAAGTTCTTTGCTGGTAAACAAGAGGGCCATGAATTATTTGAATTTATATGAAATATTTTGTATCTTTGTGTGTATATCCTGAATTTACTGTTCACTAGAATAACACACAGAATTTCTAAAAGATTTGTAGGGGAATAATATTTGCTTATGTGGTGATTCCATTGCTTAGATAATGAGGTGGCTTATGCAGATGGCTCACAATTGTGGTGGGGATGGATAACAGGATCATTTGAGAGATTTACACATCTAGGGTGGGTGAGTGGGTTGGAGAATGAAATGTACTTTGAGAGACTACAGTTATACAAACAGGAATGCAGCCCAGGCTTCCTTTAGTGCTAAAAGTAGAGAGGGATTCTATTTAGGCTCAGTATCAGGATGTGTATTACTTGAATCATTCAAAGCCGTGTTAACATTTCCACAGTTAACTTCAGAACTATTGCAGAATAATGCAGCATTTTGAGTAAGTTTGTCTCTGCCAGTCACTGCAAATTCAGTCCTGCCTAGCTAGGCAATTCCATTCCTGTTAAAGTCTACAGATTGGTCTCGCTACTCTGCCAGATAAATATAAATAAGGTTCATAGTATATCTTTGCAGGATAAAGTGTCCTGTCCGTCACATGTGAATGGAAACTGGACAAGCCCATGAGTGTCCTTGCTCAATGGATGGGCTGTTTTGACACCTACTTTTGAAACCACGTCAAGTCACGTAACTAGGTTTCTGACCCAGAAGTTTTAAAAATTAGGTACCTCAATTATGTGGTTTAGGAGTACTTAAAATACAGACAGCATTGCTTCATTGTGCCTTACAGGCCATTAACACCTGAGGGACAACACCTTCAGTTCATTCCAACATGCCAGTGAAAAACTTGGGATCTAACATCCTTTGGCGGTGGGGTGGTGGGGTGGGGGGCGCTACCTTTTGGTAACTGATTTTATAATTCTTGGCAGTTTATTTATAATTTTCATACCTTAGTGTGCTTGATCACATAATAGAAATGAAAATATGTATCATTTTGCACAAAATGGTGTAAAGAGAAAACACTCTTTCATCCCCACCTATTTATCAAACCCCCACTATGTGCCAGGCAGGACTACACAGGTACTGTAACTATTAATATGATCATTGCACCCTACTGCAAAAGGGTGGGCTCTTGAGTTGATGACATGTAGAATCAAGTCCCTGTGTGTGGCTCCACAGAACAAGGTGTCCAATGCACTTAAGTAATTCTGTTTCTGTCACTAAAAAAGAAAGAAAGAAAGAAAAGAGACATGTCATTGCTTTAAGATAATTTTCTTAAGAGAAAGTATTTTTTCCTTACTGTGAAATTGTATAATGAGATGCAAATGAAATAAAATGTCCAAGGGATCCAAGTCTGAGAAGGGTACATGTTGACATTAATAGTTTTCGTGTAAGACATTTGGATTCAGGATATTTTAAATGGCTGCCCTTCCCCACCAAAAAGTAGATTAGGTAAGAAAAAATTGACTTCTTAAATAAAAGGGTAACTCTTTATCTCTGGCTGATTTTTATAGTTCAGATCCACCCATCAACACGGAGGTCGAGGAAAATTTAAAGAGCCAAATAACTATGGCTCTTCAAATTACAAGATCTGTGGTTTTAATGTGTCATTGTGACTTGAACTAGCTGTGATTCTTTAAAACAAGACTTACTTCAAATGTGATGGTCCAGCACCTCAGTCCGGCTGGATGACTTGTGCTTTTGTTTTTCCTCTCTGCATCAGTTAGCTAGTGCCTTGGATTTTGAATTCAGTTCCCTGGACTCTAAGGGGTTGAAGATTTGATTTAACCTATATTTTAAAAGGCAATGATCCCAGAACAGCAAATAATTCCTCAAGGAGCTTATTGTACAAGGTGGAGATAAACGCCGTCGAGACTTGCACTGTAATCAGTGCTGCCACAGAGTACTGGTGATGTCTCTGGAAATGGAGTAGAAAACACCCCATCCTTAGTGAAGGCAGACAAAGAAGGCCCCACTGAGAAGTGGGTATTTGGTGTGAACCCTAAGGGAGGGAGAGATGGAAAGAAGAAGAGGAAAGATGCTTGCCTCATTATGCTTGCCTCCTCTCTTTCTCTCCACAGATGGAAAGAAGGAGAGGAGGCAAGTATTATGAGGTAGGAAACCTGGAGGCATTCAGGGCACAGCAGGTATTGGATCAAGTTGAAAAATAGACAAAATGAGGACATTCTCCACAGGTGTCCAACACTCAGTTACATGGAAGTTTATTCTGATCAACACATTGGCCATTTTACTGAGAACTAAATGTGATTTGGTATTGGCTCCTTCCTAAACTTATAAAAATAAAACTCCGATCTTAAAAATTCCATTGTCAGCGTAGGTCCTAATTTGTGGTCCAGAAAACATCTGGGCATCAGGCCCACAAGGGGATTAATGGGCTGTGGACACTCGGGTGCAAAGGTTTTCTGAGGGAAGAAGTGGTGAGATCTGGGCTTAGAAAGATGAATCAAGATGCAGTGTGTAGGAAGTATGGGCAAGGGAAGAGGAAAGCCACTTTGAAAATTTACTCAAACTAAAGTGAGCGGCTGAGAGTGCGAATGACCGTCGCTGCAATGACTGTGTCTGCTGGACTTCATAAGTAATTACGGTTGTCTTCTGTTTTTGTCAATATCACAAGGGAGCTTGACTCGAGCAAAGGAATGTATTATATGACTTTTGAAAAGGGTATCTTTTAATTAAGGTTTTCTTTAATTTTTCAGTATTAAAATTAGACTTTATTTCCTGAGCACCCACAAATGGACCTGACAAAGGGAAGACACAGATGTACTGTGTGATGGGGAACGTCTGTCAGGATTAAAATACGGCCGTGAGTAACTGTGGTCCTTCTTTATACTTAAAATAGCTGCCATGTGTTATTATGAAGATTTCTGAAGGTAGTGTCAAAATCCTTTGAAATAATAGACTTATGCAGATTTCCCTGGTCATCTAAAAGACAGATGTCATTATTCAGTTAAAAGCAACCTTGCACATTTTCTAAGAATCATTTTTACCAAAAAGGGACATTTTACTGCAAGACACTCATTTAAAAAATTTACATGTCTTGAGATATTTTTGTATTGTGGTAGCAAAATGATTACAATTATTTCTTTTTCTCCACCTTATAATAGCTGATGCGTCCTTCAACTTATACATGGTGTTGGAGCTTTCTATATGGATAAATTATTGATTAGCTAATTGCAGGTTTAAAATCAAGCAGACTCTTCCAGGGGTTTCAATCAGTCCTGGGAGAAATTGTGAAATAGTCAGCACTGGTTTCCGGATCTCTTTATCCCTTTAGCAACCATCTCCTGATTGTCTCTACCCACCATTCCTCATCCTTCCCCCAAGGCTGTCCAGTGGGCCCCCTGCTCACACCACCATGCCTGTCTTTCTGTCCTGTCCAGGAATCCCTCATTCCCAACAAAGTCTTCCTTCAATCGCCTTTCTACTTACCACATTTCCCCCTCCTTCAGGCGGGAACAGTCCTCATAAATTCCTGCTAGCACATTAATGTGCCACTTTCCTAGGTAAAATATTGCAATTTAATAGGAGACGTTGACACTTTGACCAAAAGCAGTTATTTTTATAGGAACGTAGGCACCACAGTGTGCTGGGGGATGAGAGGTTTACAACTCTCAATGTGCTACAGAGTTTAAAAAATTCTTTGACCTCTATTTGCTCATAATTTGGTATATTAGGAAAGGTTTGGTGATGAAGACATTGGAGAATACACATAGTTATAGTTTAGGAGGCTTCTCAATGCAAAGAGGGCTAACCCTTCCTTTGTACCTTTCCTTTTAATCAGTAGAGGATGGTAAAACTTCAATATAAAACTGATTTTAAAAATCATTCTAATACTTGGCATCCTCATGCAGAATCTGAGTCCCAGAGTCATTCCCAGGGTGGTTGAAGAGGCAGATCTGGCAGATAATCTGAATCAGGATGAATAAGTTATTTGCTGGAGTTTCTGGAATGGTTGCCTATCACTGCAGCCCCCAAATGAATGGTTTGCTCGCTCTAAATCCTGAGTTGTGGGTGAAGCCTAGAAAGTATGAGAGTTGATCCAGGAGAGAAGGATCTGGCATTTGCCCTGTATGGAAGAGAAGGCTGGGGAAGACTGCTCCTGGGCTCACAATGTTGCTCATCAAGTGGAGACCCCCCGGTGGGAAGGGAGGGACTGAGCAAAGTATCCCCGTACTAGTCAGCCTGCTTGTGCTGAGGAGGTCATTCTCAAGGACTCAAAAGGTTCTCTATTTAGTTGTTACCTGACTTTTTGGATTTCACAGATCCAGAAATCCTTATGTCAATTTATACCATTAATGGTCTTTTTTCTTCTTATATTTCCTTTTTGGATGATGTGGTGTTTTCCTAAAGAACTTTCTGAAAATGGCGGGGCGTAGTGGCTCATGCCTGTAATCCCAGCACTTTGGGAGGCTGAGGCAGGCAGATCACCTGAGGTTGGGAGTTCAAGACCAGCGTGACCAGCATGGAAAAATCCCGGCCTACTAAAAATACAAAATTAGCCGAGCATGGTGGCACATGCCTGTAATCCCAGCTACTCAGGAGGCTGAGGCAGGAGAATCACTTGAACCTGGGAGGCGGAGGTTGCGGTGAGCCGAGATCGCACCATTGCACTCCAGCTTGGGCAACAAGAGCAAAACTCCATCTCAA
>NW_016822711.1:90815-121418 GCF_001698545.2 Rhinopithecus bieti | reverse complement strand
AAAAAAAAAAAAAAAAAAAGAACTTCCTGTCTCAGCTCTGTTGAGAATGGACAAAGAACAGGACTCTGACCTCATTTGGGCTGGAGGGAAAAAGGACATGGAATGAGATTTTGATAATCCAGCAAGAGAGCAGGGATCACAGTGAGAGGATCCTCAGTAGGATATGAAAAAGCAGAAGGAGCACATCAGGGATGGCCTCAGCATCTGCTCCTCTGTCATCAGTGGGCTTTTCTTTGGCCCAGTCCTTGGAGAATTTTATGTTTCATATGATTAAGTATAGTTTGAATCTTTTTGGTGGACACAGGGGGCCCTGTCTGATATGCTGAGGAGACCTGCATTGGAGCCTCTGGCCTCCCTTTCTGCCCCTCCTTTCCTGGCCCACAAGGAATTAATACCCAAGGCTGGGAGGGTGCTTAGAAACAAGCAAACCAAAACAAAAGCCAGTGCATTAGCATACTGTAAATTCCTAAAGAGCTTATTTATTAAAAATGCAGTCAAATTTTTATCCCAATCTTACTTCAAAACAAACATGAATTATAAATGAGTTTTGCAACTGTTCTAGCCTTTAAAAAAATTCAAAGTGATAGAGCTGCAAAAATGATGCATTACCCAACTGGTAACTCCTTCCTCCCACATCCTGGCTGAGATCCCCCTTATAAACTGTTTTTTAAACTGTGATTTTATAAACTTTGAAGTGTCAATATAATGCAGACTGTTATACTATGATTACTAATGCTGTACTTGAAGGCAATGATTATAAGTTAACTGAAGAAACATTGTATTGATACTTTAGGTCACGTATTCTATTTTTATTTGGTTGTTTATTTATTTTGTGTTTGTGTTAATTTCCGTAACTAGTTACTGTGCTGTGTAATTTTTATTATAAATGAATTCAAAATAAATGTTATTTAATTTTCTCTACAGTAGTGTCTAATGTATATACTTTTGTTTACAATGTGATTTAAGTAGATTTACTTCAGTATCTGAAGCTTTTAATGACCTCTGTGTATACTTGTCATGTATATACTTGTATATTTCTATGGTAATATTTACTTGTATATTTATACAGTAATATCTATATATCTAAGTTTTTCCACCAGTAAAATTAAAATAGTGTTAGCTTGTCCTTTTCCTTCTCTTCCTTTGTACCAAATAGTCTTAAATGGTAGGAAACCACTGTAAGGAAAACTAGCCTTTTGAAAATATGCATCGATCAATTCCTTTCTCTTGGCTTAATTCTCTAGGTGATTCCAAGGGTCAAGTATTGAACCTGGTCTTTGTTTTCTGAGGAAAAAAGAAAAAGCAACAGTAACTTGATGGTTTGGGAGTCTGAGATACCTCCGTTCTCCCTCGGCTCAGGCAGTAGAAAGGAAAGGAGAAGCAGCATAGCTCCCTTAGTTGTAACTTAGGTGAAGCAACACTTAGCTTTGTTTTTCTTTTTTTGTATACTTTTCAAAGGGTTTTCACAGCTCTTCATCCTGATTACAGCACCATGAAAGATGCAGGCATTTCTACTTGCATTTTTACAGCTTAGTGACCTCTCCAAGGTCCCACACTTATTTTGCAGTAGAGTGGAGCCCAGAGTCCAGAACCTGACGCTCCTGGAGAAGGTTTCTATTTTAAGCACCTTTTCTAACCTCAGTTTCCTTGCACTGGGGCTACAGAGATCCCTGCTTTCATGAAGCTCGCAGTAAAGTGGCTAACGTATGTCAGTTTAGCCACGGTGATGGCTGAGGCTCGCTCAATTGTGCTATCATAAGAATAACGTGAGAGTAATATTAGTGGAGCAGAGCTGAAGGAGATTTGGCAGGGGAGGCTGGGTTCGGATGTCAAGTTGACAGCACACCCTGAGGTCAATATTACTGTGCACATTTCTTATCTTCTATATTATAGTTGTATTCCCTGCCTATCCCGCCTGGCCCCAGGTGGCTCTTCTGAGAACAATCTGGTAATTTCATGCAAGAGTAAAATATCTTTCCCCATAATTATACAGAATTGAGTATCTCTGGTGAAAAGAAAGCTGATTTACAGATTTCTTTTCTCTCTAAAAAATAGGACTGTGAACCTAAAAAATAAGGCTGCTATTTTATAGATATTCCCTTCCCTTCCTTTTTCCCTGCAGATAACTCAGCCTCTCCAGAGTGCAGCCACCATGACCACTGCAGATTGATAATGGAAGAAAAGGAAACCAGGATATCCTGTGCTCTGGCTTCCCTGGACCATGGATGGAGGACAGCCCATCCCTTCATCCCTAGTGCCCCTTGGGAACATATCAGCAGATTCTAGCATGTCCCTGGAGCAGAAAACGACATTTGTTTTTGTGATTTTGTTGTTTATCTTCTTGGGCATTCTCATTGTCCGGTGCTTCCGGATTCTTTTGGATCCATATCGAAGCATGCCAACCTCTACCTGGGCTGATGGACTTGAAGGCCTGGAGAAAGGACAGTTCGACCATGCCCTTGCTTAGAAGGGATGGCGTGGGATCTCCTCCTGAGGAGATGAAGTGCTCTGTGTCTTGGCGAGGATTCCCTTTATGTAGTGTTCTCAACAAATCAAATTTAAACAATATTTGGTCCCAGGACCATAATCCATTATTCCATAAATATGCAGTTGGATTAAAGGCATTTGAGGATGTTGGAAATGGACATTTATATAACTAACCCAACATAAGAAGGTTTAAATTTTTATGTTTGCTCAATGAATGAATACTCTTAAACTTGTGTGATTGTGAAACCAAGAGCGTCAATACTGACATAGATTTGCCATCAAACAAACACCACCTGATCTGACTAAAGTATAAAAGACTAGAAAGGATCTCATATGAATCTGGTGACAAGATCAGGAAGAGATTTCCTTGCTCTAATTATGTTTATATTTGTTTTATTTCATGCGCATCTATCTGGGTCCTGAGCAGAATGAGGAAGATTGCGCTGAATGGACCCAAAGTAGTTCCTTGTTTTCTCCTAAAGCAGGGAGCATTGGGAAGCAATGGCAAAGCTTAAGAGATGGTTCTGTCCTTGGTAAATGTGAGTGAGAATTGCGTTTTGTTTTTCAAGTAAAGTTTAATTCAAAGGCTACAGAGTTTTAAAAACTATTTACCAAGCCAACTACATTATATGTATTCATATTAATAACATGTGTAGAGGTAGCTATACATTACTTGAATTTACTCTTTACACAAATGATTTAAATAATAGGCTGCAAGTGCAGCTTCAAGTTTTTTTTTTAATGAAAAGTTAATTATTTAGAGGAGAAGACTTTTATAGTCTTCAGAGGAATGTGTATTTATGATTGTATATAGTCACCAAATAAAACTTTTCAAGAAACAGAAATGCTTCCTCTCTTATTTCACCAGAACTAATGCACTGAGGGTGCTACCTGGTACTGAGTGCCGAGGCTTAACATTTTTCCAAGAGAGGAGAAAAGCGCTAACAGCATGAAAGGTCATCTAATTCATCCCTCTCCCATTTCAAGAAGAGTGCCTATAAATTGTCCTGCACAGATAAAACTGATAGTTTTTAAGACCACCAAAAAGGGAGATGTGAATACCTCTTATTTCAACTTTTATTGGAAGGACAAGCTTGTATCTAAATCAACCCTGCAGATAACTCAGCCTAAACCAACCCTGTTAGGCTGTATTTATAATCTCTGTCTTCCAATTTTCTCCTCAGCTAGTCATTATCTTTTTTAATTAAAAAAAAAAAAGCACACTTCTTTAACCTATTAATTGTAAGATTTTCTTTTTTTTCCACAAATGTACTGTGTCGTGTGTGTCCTCATTAATTTTTTTCATATTTTTGTTAGAGTCTGTTCAAACCCACTCATGTATTTATGGAACTCCTGCTTTGAGCTTGGAATTGCTAGCACCAGAGAGAGAGAAAAAAGACAGGGCCAGTTCTTAATGTTGAATACTTTTCTACTTTGTTGGATGGAGAATACATTTAAAAAGTCATATGACTGAATCATTGTTCAAATGACTAACATGGACCTGATGGTTCCCAAATCATCAGAATCAACTGGGGAGCTTAATATGTGTGCTAATTTGTATTATTTTTTTACATTCTATTTTTATTTTTATTTTTTTAAGGGATGTATTTTTTTTAACATTCTATTTTTATTTTTATTTTTTTAAGAGATGGGATCTTGCTCTTTCGCCTCCTGGAGTACAGTGGCACAATAGCTAATTTTCATTATAAAAGTTATACATCATCATGGCAAAAAATTTATTATATAATATGGAAAAATATAAACAGCACTAGTCAAAATTCTACCAGCTTGGGTCACCCTAACTCCTAACTCCAATTTTTCCTGGGGAATTTATTGACAGTGGACATTATTACAGCGTTTCATCCCTAGGGGTTGATTCTGTAGAGTTGGGTTAGTGAACAAATGCTCCAAGAGATAAAACATGAGGAAATATGAATGTAGCCAAAATAATTAAAGAAATGTCCAGGAGACAATGGCTCAGGTATAATTGTGCGTGTTTAAGTGCTTGGCATAAAGTTTAATGCAATGTAAGTTATTATTATGAAATAAAATAGATCTTGACCTATGATGGAGGTAGTTGATGGAGGTAGTTTAGACATGTGCAAAAGAAAGGAAGAGGGAAAACCATAGAAAAGGAAACAGAGGTTTGGGTGTGGGGCTCAAGGCAGGAGTGCAGCCTGACTGGAGTAGAGAGTTGGAGAGGTAGCTGGAGCTCCTACGGGAAGGACAAAGGCAGAGCTAGACCTCAGAGGGTCCTAAACAGAAAAATCAAGGGTGGGAGTCACCGTAGATTCAAGAGGAAAAACTGACCTAAGGAGTGGTGTGTCAGTCCCAGCTTCCGTGCCCTTCCTCAGGGCAACACTAGGATCCATTTCTATAATGGGAACACACTGAAATAGCCACCTGCCCCCTAAGAGGCCTTTGAGCACAGGCATTGCCCACAAGTGCCACAGGGCCTCCCAAAGCCTGCCCTTCTTTCGCTCCTCCCTTTATTTCCCACTCTATTTTTGTTTTCCCTTCTTAGATTACTGCTCCTTGTTCAACCTCCCCTCACTGGCTCTCCTGCCTCCTCCCTTGTCCAGAGCAAGAGTACCATCACAAGTGAAAAAAAGCTTTCGGCTATTCACAGTAAATTGATGCCCCCGAAAGAAGTGCTAACTCTCTGTTTTAATTACTCCGGGCTTCTTGGAGTGAACAACTTATTCTCAAAAGGTCACATAAGCCCTCTCTTTCCTGGCTTTCTGGCTAAAGGAGTTACAGTGCAGCACTTTGCCTATCTCACAAGATATTTATAATGAGTGCAGCTGGCCTTTATGAAGTATATCTGCATCCCAGGATGGGGGAAAGAAACCCTGGACTTTCCCAAGGTCACTCTCTAGAATAGACCTGCCTTTTGATTCAGAAAAATGCGCAACCTCATTCTTAGCCTGAGCTCGAAATCACAACCCTGTGTTTTATTCCCCCAGGGATCCCAAGCTCTAGATCAACATTTCTCCCTTCAAGAGACCTTTTAAAATATTTTAAACACTGAGTAAAGCAAGTTTAACTTGGGTGCGAAGGAGCCTAACTTGACTGTGCTGTTAAATTAATAAACATTAATAAACATTTCAAGACAGGCAATTCTTTTGCTATTTTTAAGGGTTAAGGCTGAGGCAAAATAAACAATTTTAGGAGGCAAAATTTAGAGAGAGCAGATGTTTATGTATGCAAAAAAATATGTATTCAAGTTCCTTTTATACTGGATTCATTGCACAGTGTTTTACTGAAACACTGAAGCTTTTTTTAATGTGAACATATTGATAAATTTGGTACAATGAGAAATTTCACTTGTTCACCATAAATTACTTTTTTAAAAAAACCTTATAGTTTCAAGATGTCAACTTTCAGAATTGACATGTAAAATATATTGAAACACGGCTATTTTCAATAAGTAGTCTAAGCCCAAAAACATTGAATAAAACCTAAGATATGATTTGTGAGATGTTTGTCGACCAAGAAAAATTATGTAAGATGGGTGTCTCAGTTATTGATTAATCAAAAAGTTGTAGAGTTGAGCCATGATCTCCAGAAAGTACCCAAATGACTATACGTGTGTATGCGATCCAGGATCCAACTGGCCTACTCCAGAAGAGATATTTTTTGTTTTGTTTTGAGATGGAAAAGGAGAACCCTCTAAACTTCGTTTGTACTTCCCATTTCTAACAAGAATTAATGAATTATTTTCAGAGAGGGGTGTGCTCTGAGGACATGAGGCCTCCCCATATGGCATCTTGCTCTGGTCAGGTGAACCAAGCCCAATACTTTAGCCAGTCTTTAGTCCTTTCCAAGGTCATGTTTTTGTAATAAAGTTCCCAGCTGCATTTAGTACAGTGGAAATTTTGCCTTCAGTTTCCTGCTATAAACTATACTCATGTCTTTTTCTAAAGCACCTCAAGATCATCTTAGATCCCTCCATCCCACAGCCTTTCTCAATATCCTGATTGATGTTTCTCTACTCTCTGTGCTTCAGAGTAAGAGAAATTCCCTTTAAACTATCTTTTCAAAGAGATTTCCACCCTTATTCTCTTCTAGGCCCTATGACCAGTCCTAGAGCACCAAACTTATGTCAGCTTTTAAGAAAGAGGCTCTTTCTGGGTTCTTTGGAGTTTGAAAAGCTGGAAAGAGACATTGCTGTCATCTATTTCAACCTCCTCGTTTTACATACAAAGAAACAGAGAAGCAGAGAGGTCATATGGTATGACCATGGCCACTTCTTTACCCACTGGTTGTAGCTGTAGCAACTTACCTATGTGGTGTGCAAATGGGTTCAAACAGAAGGGCCAGTTGATAAAACCATAAATAAAAATATCCATTTGTTAATTGACATGAAAGTTATAATAATCTTAAATAGTCTCTTTTGGCAGGGATGAGGGAAGACATATTTTGTTTCTGAAAAAAGTCGTATGGATGTTGTATTTTCTTTTGCAATATTCTGAAGCTTCAGTTTAAGTGTCCAGGCAACAAGAAGTATTTCCAGTTAGATTGTAGAGAATGCTGTAACAAAGATTCTGTTTCTCAAAACACAGGATAATCAATCTAGGAAAAAGAATCAAAGTTAGTTTCTTTTTTTGTTTTCTTTTTTTAAAATTTCCAAGTAGATTATTGAGCTGTTTTTCTTAGCTGAAGAAGCTTGACAAGGGATATTACAACATAAGTTTATAAAGGCTCTGGATACTGCTCTGTCTATGGCTTATCAAAGAGTTATCTGGATCCTCTTGGGGCATAGATGTGACTTCAGAAAATATACAATTAAGTATTTCAAGTTTGAAAGTACACTTTATCCTTTTCTGTTCTGCCTTTTTTCCTAGTTACTTCACTTCTTTTTCTCCCTCTACTTTCTGATAATTGGAGTGCTGGAAGAAGTTTGATATAACCACTACATTCAGTGATTCTCTGGTATATTAATATTTTCCTCATAGTCAACAACAAGTGGCTGCCTGGTTTCTTCCTTAACATGTCTAAGGTCTTAAAGTGACCATCCCGTTTTTAGCTTGTTCTGTTGTTTATAAAATATCTCTTTATCAATCCCAAATTTGTCTTTCTGAAATTTTTGTCCGTTGAATCTTGTTTTGTCTTCTGGAGTGACAGAGATTTCTAATACTCGTTAACATGCCAACTCTCAAAATATAGTTATTGTTGAAAGTCACACTCCATGGATCATTGCTGTTTCTGCATGTCTTTCCAGCAGAGGCACTGACAACGTTTTGTTCTTTTCAAAGAGATTTGTTTAGAGATAGTATCTCCCTTTTCCTAAAATTGGCTGGGCAGGTTTGCTTGCAGTCCATTATGAAAGACTGGGTTTTCCTAAGCTCAGAGTTCCCCTCCTGTAATGCAGCCCATTGTGTGCGCAAGCACCATCTGGCTTTTTTTTGTGTTGCCCTGTGGGGACTGGAGCTTAAGGAATTGGCACAGGAAAATGCTGATACTCAGTGTTGTGATTGCTGTAAATGATAAACTGTCCTTTGTCTCTGACCCAGAGGTCTTGTGTCTTCTGCCAGCATTCATGAAACTGTGGCAAACTAGTTATCCAGCAAGTAGGGTAAAATCTCAGATCCTTCATTGTTCTTGATGGTTATCATATTCCCCCAGGATAAACAATTCCAGCTCATTCAACCACCCTATATAATTTTCACATGCTTTGAATTATCTCTTATTCTTATCAAAAATTCTGGATGCTCTTCAGTTTGACCATCTCCTTGGTACCTAGAAAGGAAAATAATAGTTCATAGGTAGTCTGACTAAAATGAGGGGAATCACATTATCACTTTGTTTTGAAAACCGCATGACTTTTTATACCTGACTCCCTCATTATCATATTCCTTGCAGTCTCCATCTTTGTATCACCTGTAAATTGGCCCAGCAACCCTTCTATTTATTTATTTACATTAATGATAAAATTTTGAACATATCTGAGCCAGGAGAGAGAGAGTCCTGGGCCTTGCCACAGAGATCTCAGGGCACATAAGAAGTCAGTTGGCAGCAGTAATTGTAAGCAACTGCTCCCGTGGAAAGCTCCATGGAGGTGTTCCATGGAGATGTTCAAGAAGCGCGAACCTATGATGCATGACAACTTATACCAGTCATGCATCAAAGCTTCAAAAGGAAACCACCAAAGTGATATTTGTGTAGCTTCCAGAGCTCAGCTAAAATGTCGTGGATTCAAATGGGCAAGAGGAAGTCAACACTGAGTGGCAACAAGGGACTCTGAACATGTTGTCTAGGTCTTAAAATTCACTAGCACCGAAAAGACTTTTGACTACACCTCCACGTCTCTGCTCAGCACTGTAACTGGTTATATATAATCATGCCTTATTTGCCTGAGGAAAACTTTTCCTGGAAGGGATTATCTGTTATTTATTCACCAGCTAGAGATAGCACAGGGTAGTGAAAGAGTGCATGCCTGGGACTCTGGCAACCTGGATTCATTACTGTTTCCATAAGGAGTTAGCTTAGAGGTTTTTGAAAATCACTTCATTTTGGCCAGGTGTGGTGGCTCATGCCTGTAATCCCAGCACTTTGGGAAGCTGAGGTGGGCAGATACCCGAGGTCAGAAGTTCGAGACCAGTCTAGCCAAAATGGTGAGACCTGTCTCCACTGAAAACACAAAAATTAGCTGGGCATGGTGGTGGATCCCTGTAATCCCAGATACTCAGGAGGCTGAGGCAGGAGAAATGCTTGAACACAGGAGGCAGAGGTTGCAATGAGCCAAGATAGCACCACTGTCCCCCAGCCTGGAGTCTGAGGTGGATAGACTCCATCTCGAACAAACAAACAAACAAACAAACAAAACATTTAATTTCTCTGGGCCTCATGTTTTTTTTCATTTGTAAATTAATTTTGGGCTAATCTCTAAATTCTGTTTTACTTCCTAATAAACATTTATAGCTAGAATTTTGGGGACAATTTGCTGAATACCAATATGAAAGAGACTTGAAGAACTTGGATAGTAAGCCCCGGGTCACATGGTCCATGTGAAGCAAAGTAGGAATTTGAATTCAGTTTGCCATGAATGCCTTCCTATCTACAAAATAGAACCAGGCTTCAAGAAAATAGAAAAAACTACAGGAATAAGGAAAATTCTAGAAATAGAAATAAGGTTTTCCAGGAAACACTAAATTACATTAACATTCTGCTGAAGTTGTTCTTGTTATTATTGGCATTTTAATGAAACCTCCAGGAAAAGAGAATTTATTAGCTAAAAAGTAGCTTTTGACAGGGCTGTGCGGTTGTTCAGTATACAGTTTTGTTTTGTTTTGGGTAGATACTTATCCTGCTTGCATTCAGCCTCCAACCCTCACAATTTCTGTGACCTTGGGAAAATTAATATTTTTATACCTCATTTCCTCATCTGTAAAATGGGCATGGTATGAATAGCATCAGCTCCATATAGTTTTTTACAAGAACTAAATGGGAAGGTGAGAATAGTATCTAATAAGTTTGCAATAAATGTTGGCTCAATAAATATTACATTACACGAGATATTTTTTACATGGGTAGCTTGCTGAAATCCTAAATTATTTAAATATGTGCCAGAGCACAAAACTCTGGAATTAAGTATTAGACTAATAAGGGCAAACTTTATAAAATTTTTCTTATGATTTGTTTCATTTATTTTTCAAATTCAGAATGATAACAAAGAAAATGTTTGGTTAGAAGAGTGAAGATTAATTTGAGCTCTGTGCTTAAAATAAAAGCTTTATCTTTGGAACTAGCACAGACCTCTAGGCATTGAGAGACCAAGTTTCTCTTTTTCATTCCCAGAAGTGCTCTTTCATCATACATATTTTTTTTCTTTATATGAGCCAACTTTCAAAATATTTGGAAGAAGAAAAGATTCATTCTCAGGTTTCTCATCATTGCTTTGCTGGTGACCTTGGGGAAGTCAATTAAATTATTTCATGTTTTTCATAGCATGGAAATAATAAGTGAGACTATTCAGCACATAAATAAATGATTTGGGAGTGCTTAAAATCCTGCAAAAATATTAAATACCAAAATATGACTATTTGAAAATAATGAATTTATGTTTGTGTTTCAAAAACAAAATAATCACATATTTTATTGATAAAGGAAGGTACATTGCACATATGACAAATGCTATTTCCTAGTCCTCAATGAACATATTCAACGCTGAAACATGGAGGATTTATTGTGGATGTTCTATAGCAGTGTAATCCCTGCCCCTTGCCAGCCTGCCTCCCCCTCTAAGATAAGTAGAGGCTTTTACAGCTATTTTTAGTTCAAAATTAGATTTAAATAGGGAAAACATTAATCTTGTGATTACCATCCTCACAGAATTCCAAGCCTGAGCTTTCACAGAGGTCACACTGTTCCTTAGAGTGATATGTAACTGAAGTTTCAAAGAATACTCAGCTAGTGAGTCCAGGAATGAAACTATGTGTTTATTTAAATATCTCACCAAGGAGGGCAAAATATGAGAATGATATGTCCTCTAACATTTACAAAGAAATCTTTGGCAATAAATTCCAATGACTCTTTGGAATTGGATAGCTCTACTCAGTATGTTGGACAGATTTACAGGATATCATGTTATGGGGCACAGCTTTTGGTGATGCTATTTCTATGGAAACAAGACCTCTGGGGAGATGTCTGCAATTTGTGCACCCTACAGGACATCTCTAGGAGGTCAAGTGGAGTAAACCCTGTGGTCAGCTGCCATCTTGCCCTACCTCCTCTTCTCAGGGTAACTTTCCTCTTTGGCCCTGGAAAAGACCTGCCTGGTTTCTTGGATTGTTCTATACTACCAAATCATTCTTTTGTTCTATATTACCGAATCATTCTTTGCTTACCTTTGTGGATAATTAGAATTTAAGAGATGAAGTTTTCTGAATACTGCCAGGTCTTATGTTTTATTTATTAATTAATTCATTCTGAACATGCAATACTGAGTGCCCATTGTATCAGGCACTGTGTAAGACCCTCATTAGCTTTACAAAGATAAAAAACAGAGTACCTACTCTTAAGGAATGTACATTCTAGTTGGGGAGCAGAAAAGGTTCTGCTTCTATGAATCCCTACTGACTATTTAGTAACTTTTGAAGAAGCTAACATTTTGATAAAATTTTGCCCAAGATGCCATTTAAGTTTGGTTTGCATTTTACCTTCTAGAAACAAAATTACCATTAGTTTTTCAGTGAATATAATTTTAAAGCATTTCATAGAATTTAGTAAAATACGATATATGAGTAAATGTTGTTGAAATATGTTAATGTTTTGAGTGAGGTCTTCAGATTCCAGAACTACTCATAGCTTCATCTCTGAAAATGTCTTTAAGGCAGATTTAGAGAAAATGCTTGGATTTAAGTCAAATGAAGAATCTTAAGTTATAGGAAGACAAATCAAATATGTTAAGTGATGACGAGAAACAGTTGTCTGGGTAACTGAGACCCCTTCTTTCCCAGGAACCAGTGCTAAAGCCTGTATGTGGGGACGGGGTTGATATTCATATCAATTGATCTATGAACAGTATCCATACTGCCCAAAACTTCTGAGGATAGAAATTAGTTGTAATCATCCTTAATTACCTTATATTTCCTAGCCAACACACTGCCTTGCATATAATAAACGTTCAATAATGATTTGCTGCATAGCGTTGAAGTGAATTGAATTAAGTCAAGTGTCTAAATATCTGCTTATCCCCATGGTCGCTAACCACTGGCTGTGATAAACTTCATTGGTTTGACTCTTCAGTTTGAAAACATAGAGGGCCTGTTCCTGCCTTTTTCTGTCTACCCTCTGTGTCTCATTTAAAAAATCACTAGTAGGCCCTCTGTGAGTGAATTTTGTTTGTGTGTGTGTATTTTCCTTAGGACTAATTTCATTTGGGGCTGAGCTTTTCCTTCTAACCCTCCCTTGAGTCCTACGTAAACAACATATTTAAAAATAGAAATGTATTGATTTTTTAAAAGATGATCCCATACATGAGATATATAAAATTCCTACTTTAAAAAATTCATTCCCTCTCCCTCATCCAGTTTGAAATAGCATTTAGTATAATAAACATTTACTTAATAAACATACTGGAACAGAAGAATTGAGGTGATAGATTATTTTATGTTTAAATATCCACGGGCAAACACTAACCAACTCTTTTCAATTTAACTAGACTGGGTCTTTTGGCTGGAAGCCTCTCTTCACTTAGCTGAAATGGCACTCTGCGTGTTTTAAGGAGACACGTGGATTTCCAGACTTAATCTTTAAATCCCTAATACTCAGTCTCTGCTATAACTCACTAATTCTCTTCTTAGAAGACAGGCTTAAAGAGGAGGAGTGAAATTATTTTTTAAAAATCAATAGCAAACTTCGAAATGTATGTGGAAGCTTTTTTGTTCAAGGGAATCAGAATGGATTGCATCATTGCATGTTTGTTTTTACATTTTCATGCATCCATTTTCTAATACTATAGATTTAGTTGCCAAGGTTCTAGGTTGATACATCTTGTTCCTTTGTTTAATTATTTATTTGACAAAAAGGCATAGGGAGTTTCCTATATGGAAGGCATCTCCTCGGTGGACACACATTGTCTCAGATAGCATCATCACCCTCACTTAACTGATTTAAGATCCAAGACAGAAGCTAAGGATCACAAACATCTAGCAGGTTACAGACTGAGTGTGAGCAAACAGGCTGAGTGGTAGGTCACTGCTGGTTGGACACTGTGGAGGAAGTGCCTTTTATCTTAGATCTTGAAGAACAGGGGGAATTCTAACATGCAAAATCAGAAGAAAAGAAGAAAAATAAATTATGTGGTGAAAAAAGTACAGGACTGGAAAGTAGCAGATCTGGGTTCTGGCCTCTATCAGAAATTGACTTCATGAACTCCAGTACCTCAAGCTTCTCATTTATAAAATGAAGAATTGGGCTAGATGATCTCCAACTTCTTTTCAAGTTCTACCATTCTATATGGCACTTCATGCGAGGGGAATAACCTGAGCAAAGGTATAGATTTAGTATGCATGGTAATGGATGAACAGTAATCACGATGAGCTCGTATGTAGGGTTCATGATGAAGAAAATAATAGTAGGATTTGGTTTTGAATATCAGATTGAGATTACCTGGAAAACTATTAATGATTATAACAAAATCTAATGTTAAAACAGTATTTTGATTGTAGTTTGGAAAAGCAAAACCTTTTGAGTCTGCTTTACCCATCTTCTGACACTCAGAAGATAGTATTGAATGGCCAGATATTTGCATGAAGTTTTGTTACTTTTCTTGTGTATTTCCAGTTGCTCCAATTAATTGCTTCAGGAAAGTTTGGTGATTTCTTGCTCTTCTCAAAGAGAAACCAGTCCCAATGGTGGGTAAAATTTAGATATTTGGATGTTTAAGAAACAATGATATCAATCTTGGCATCTCAGAGGAGGAGCCAAGGCCTTCTGGGAGCATCAGAAACCTTTCTTTCTAACCTGTTTGTTATATAGGTTCCTGTTTTTGGTCAACAGGTTGGTGGTTTTGGGAATACATGAAAGAAGATGTACTATTCCAGGTTATAAAATCCCTGTGAAGGATATCTTTTTCTGAGCTAGGCTTAGTCAAGTCAAAGTCGCTGGGAGGTGCCATGTGACTCCCTCACCACATATACACACACCCCCCCCACCACCCCCCCCACACACGTAAAGTAAAGTTCTTCCAGCTAAACAGAGCTTCATCTTGCTGTGCATTTCTTTGCCATCCTAAAGCATCATAGCTCCTATGTGAAGAGCAAGGAGAAGGGGCTGTAACAGTTTGGACTTTCTTTGAAGAACAGGGAGGAGTAATTGTTTTTGTTTTTTATTTTTGAGTAGAGAGTGGTTTTATTTGAATCTTTCATTGGGAAGGTTGATTTGGAGAAAGAATACAGTTTGGATGAGACAAATTGGAGTAGGGAGATTGTACAGGCAGAGAAATCTGCTAGAATGCATTATAAGAAGCTTGAAATAGATAATAATAGTAAGACTAGCATGAAAGAAATGTTTTAAATGTTGAGAAGGAAGACTAGAATGATGTAGAACAATGTTGTCCAGTAGAAATAGAAAGCAATCTATACATGTGATCTAAACTTTCTGATGACCACATTAAAGCAAGATAAAAAGACATAGAAGAAATTAATTCTAATAACATATTTTATTCAACTCAGTCATTTCAACGTGTAACCAATTTTTAAAAAATATTAGTGAGATATTTTATATTCTTGATGATTGTACTAAGTTTTCAAAACTTGGTGTGCGCTTTGCACTTACAGGTCTCAATTTAGACTAGCCACATTGCAAGTGCCTAGTAGACACATATGGTTAGTTGCTACCGTATTGTCCAGCACAGCTCTAGAATGATGACAAATTGTATGAATTGGACTGGAAGAAAAGGAGGGAGAATCTGAGGGATTGAGTCTAAAAGAAGAACAGTGACTCCTTTATTAAAACTGGAAATATCAGAAGATGCGTATGATTGAGGAAGAGAGTAGGGAGAGACAATGAGCAAGTAATGATTCCATTATTTTTACTTAAAGGGGCCAGTAAAACCCCTGTTGGGGGATATGTGGCAGGCAGCTGTAAAGGTAGGGTTATTCAGCATGGAAGACAGAACTCAAAATGGAGATACAGCTTTGGGAACTGATTCTAAGAACATGAACATCAGAAATGGTGATACTCAGTGTGGTTTCAAGTGCAGAGATACAGAGAGAGGAGAAAGCCTTGAGCAACCCTGAAAGTGGAGGGCTCAAGGAAGAAGGCAATTTGGTAAAGGAGAAAGGGTCACAGTCGAAGGCTGGGAGGAGAGCCAGTTCTGACAGTGCCTGAGTGAGGGATTGTTGAGTTGGAGTCTACCCAGGATTCAGAAGGCACATAAGGCAGGAGAAAAATGGAAGCATGGGAAGAAAGTTATGGTAACAGAGGGGTGTTTGAAGTTTGAATTTCATTATTTCAATAGCTAACTAAGTAATTTTAGAGAAATGACTCCATCTTTCTAAATCTTTGTTTTCTAATTGTAATAACAAAATGATAGATGCTAATGCATGCTACTTGCTTATTCTCCTATATGTCAGACACTTTGTTAAGTGCTTTAAGACCATTATTTCATTTCATTTTTATAAAAAACATTGTAAATGTATTTTAGGAGTTACACTGAGATAGGATATTATTAGATGATAATACAATCAAGGGACCTGTTTTTAACTTATCTTAGACACCTTGCTTCCTAATGAAGCTCTTATGAAGTAGACAGATGCATAAGGGACATGAAAAATAGTAAGTGTGGTACCCTTTACATTTTCTGGGTTCTGCTTTGAACCCCAACTTAAGCCTAATAAAAAGGCTGAAATGCATGAGCCTTTTCATTCCTCTTGGGGAGACCGTGACTCAGCTCACCATCCAGCAATTTAAAGGATACATGCCAGAGACAGACACACTCATGTGCACATGTTTCTTTCTTTTTATGAGACAGAGTCCCATTCTGTCACTTAGGCTGGAGTGCAGTCACATGATCACAGCTTACTATAACCTCGACCTCCCAGGCTGGGCTCATGTGACCTTCCCGCCTTAGTCTCTGGAGTAGCTGGGACCACAGCTGCATACCACCTCACTTTTTTTTTTTTTTTGGAGAGACGAGGTCCTACTGTGTTCCTCAGATGGGTCTTGAACTCCTGGATGAAAGCAATCCTCCCACCTCGGCCTCCCAAAGTATTGAGCTTACAGACATGAACTATGGCACCCAACCCATGTATCCATCTTTCTTGTGCACAGTAACCTACCACTAGTAAAAATGGCTCAATAAATTACCTGGTCTCTAACCAACCAGGTTAGTTGAGGGTGTAAAGAGGAGTGATGGCAGAGGGATGGATAAATTAAATACTCTCTAACTTTTCTTTGAGGTCTCCAAGAAGTTTTCCTGTCCCTATTTTATAATGAGGAAACTGAGGCCCAAAGAACTTCATGGAGACTTGGCTTTTGGAGTGGCAGAACTCAGATTCAAAAGCAGGCCTACCTGATTCCTAAGGCTCTTAATAATTGAACAAACTACACACTTCTGCAAGTATTTTATTAGAAAGTAGGATTCTCACCAATGTATTTTGACTTCTAAACTCATGTTATTTGTATTACACTTCACTGTCTTTTTTGTTATTGCTCACTTCACTTTTACAAGGCAAATTAGTTTAGTTATATTGCACTGACATGCAAGAAAACATAGGCAGAGGATGTCAAGGGAAATAACATTCTAAGCTGCACAGTTATTTGGAACTAATGTTATTACCTAGCTGCCTTCTTGGCCTGGTTTTGATTTTAGTCATTTTATCTCACATTTCAAATACATACACACACACACACACACACACACATACATACATATATATGTATATGAAATGTGAGATAAATGTAAAATACATTTGTACATATATTTTACACCTCATAAATTCAGGAAATTTTGCATTTATTTTATATATATGAAATTTTCTGTACATACTATATATACATATTACACACACACACACACACAGATGTAGTTTATATGTATTTCTCCCAAGATCAACATCATTTCTGTCAGCTTAGCCACATAACTTCTTAGGCTATGGAGGCATATGAACCCCAGAGCACCAGGTTATTATATTAGGTTTGCTCCTAATATCAACTTTCTCTTTTCAATTTGATCTAAACTGTTAGGCGAGGATCTAAAAAATGATTAAGATTGGGGAAGAATAACATTTCAGGCTTTTGGTACAGGCTAACCTTGATCATTCTTGCCTTGTGTTTGAAATAAACCTCCTGTCATTTAATTCAGACCCCACCATCCATATCTTCTTAAACAGATTATTTATTTGTCATCTAGAAACTGAGCTTAAAATGCCTTTGGTTTCTTCAAGTCAATACCAGCCAACATTTTGTGTAAGTGGCCAATTTAGAAATCTAAGCTATGATTTTCATTCAACCATAGCAAAATAGTCATTATTTGTACAGTGCTTTCTGAATACAAGGTCTTGTATATGCTGTTCATGAATTAATTTATTTAATTCTCATAGTATTCTGTGAGCTAGATACTACAATTATTCTTATTTTATTGAAAGTAAATCTAAGCAGAGGACATTTAGGTTACTTGCTCAAGATCATATAACTAGTAAATTGGAGAGCTAGGATTCAAGACAATGTGGCTTTAACTACTAAGCTATGTTATATTTCAAATAGAGGATGTGAATGCTGGAATGGACAGCAACATTCTAAAAATTTTAGGCCCCAATGTAATTTTTTAATCAAAATGACAGCCTAATTGGAAACTTAGTTATTTCAATCTATTAATGTTTATTTATTTAACATCCATGACACAGCAAAGCAAGAGAGGATATGGTAATGCATAATAATAACACAAAGTCCTTGCCCTTGAGTCCTCTAGTTGGGAAGACAAAACTGCCACATGGAACATTCAGAGAGCAATAAAGGTGTGTAGCTAAATGCTGAGTCATGTGGTGTATTAAGACGTGTACTAGAAGAGCATGGAGAAGAAGGAGAATGCAAAAGAACAGTGTGGTCAGGAAAGGACTTGTAGAGGATCTTAAGTGTTAGGGAGAAAAAGGGTGAGGAGAGAGGCTATAAGGAGACCCTGGCAAGATGAGCAAGATGAAGGTGATTGGAATATCAGAGAGGGGACTGAACATGACATGGTTTCTGTATTCTTCATTCCCTTGGTCTCTTTTCTCTCTCTGTATCCACATACATACATGCATGCATATTTGTGCTGTATATGAGAATATATATAGCTACACATCACAGATATATAATGTTTCTTTTGCACCAGTATTAAAATTTCTCCGATAAACTCAGAAACATGATGGGTGTGATGGTTAATACTGAGTGTCAACTCGATGGGATTAAAGAATGCAAAGTATTAATCCTTGGTGTGTCTGTGTGGGTTTTGCCAAAAGAGATTAACATTTGAGTCAGTAGGCTAGGGAAGGCAGATCCACTCTTAATCTGGTGGGCACAGTCTAATCAGCTTCCAGTGAATATAAAGCAGACAGAAAAATGTGAAATGGGGAGACAGTCCTAGCCTCCCAGCCTACATCCTTCTCTCATGCTGGTTGCTTCCTGCCCTCAAACATCATACTCCAAGGTTTTCAGATTTGGGGCGCCGACTGGCTCTCCTTGCTTCTCAGCTTACAGACAGCCTATTGTGGGACCTTGTCATCATGTGAAACTCAATCTTAGTAACCTCCCATCTCTCTCTCTCTCTCTCTCTCTCTCTCTCTCTCCTATTCATTCTGTCCCTATAAGAGAACCCTGACTAATACAGAGTTTGGTAGCAGGAGTGGTTCTAGAGGGACAGAGTATTAAGGATGGAGTTCTTTCATTGGTTTTGGTGTTTCTGGAGTTGGTTGCTTAACGATTAGATCCAAAAATGCTAAGTACTCTACTTCTAATAATATGGAAACACTGATAGTCCTTGATGTGAATAGAGAGTTATGCAAAATAAATTCATTTCACACTCTTGGTTCATTGCTTGTGAGAGGCAAGGAGTTTAGTGACTCTATACATAATACCTTTGACCACACGTGGAGAACCAGGGAACATAATGAAGCTGGTTGGTTGCATCTAAATTCAATGGACAAAGTGATGAAAGAAAATGATGAACTAGGGGATTCTGTCTCCCAGCTTCAGAAGTAGATACTGTGCCTCAAATCTGCTAAGATTGCCCTGAGAGTCTTATCTCCTGTAGAAAGAGAGTTGAAATTGTGGGAAAACAGACACAAGCTCTTATCATGCTAGTGGCTGACCTGCAACAAAAGATGCATGCACAGCCTCGCCAGGTGTCTATTGTTAAATGAAGGCATTGATTGGAAAAGAAGGGGACCCTGAAACTTGGAATGGGGATGTGTGGGAGGACCCTTATGAAGCTGAGGACACTGAGTTTGTAAACTCTGATGAACTTTTTTTGCCAGAAGAAACAGCTTTTCCATCCCCAGTAGTGGCAACATCCTCTCCCTAACCCATGTTGCCATCAGCCTGTCCACATTTGTCTGAAGAGATAAACCCTGAACTGTCTGAGGCAGCAGTGATAGCCTCCCATTAGGCAGTTGCCAGGCAAGATAATGTTGATTCTCCTTCAGGAGCCACCCCAACACCGCTGTTTGCTTCTAGACCTATAACTAGACTAAAGTCCCAGCAGTCCCCTAGAGGTGAGGTTGAGAGTGTGACCCATTAGGAGGTACTCAAAAAGAACTGTTTGAGTTCTCTGATTTATATAAATAGCAATATGGAGAACAAGCATGGGAATGGATATAAAGGATGTGGGTTAATGGTGGAAAAAACATAGAGTTGGATCAGGCTGAATTTATTCATTTGTGCCCACTAAGTAGGGACTCTGCTTTTAATGTTGAATCTTGGGGAGTTAAAAAAGGTTCTAACCATTTATTTGCTTGGTTTGCTAAAGTATGGATTAAAAGATGGCCTACTGTGAGTGAGCTGGAAATGTCTGATCTCCCTTGGTTTAATGTAGAGGAAGGAATCCAAAGACTTAGGGAGATTGGGATGGTGGAGTGGATTAGTTGTGTTAGACCTACTCATCCCAGCTGGAAGGGCCAAGAAGATAAACCCTTGACCAATGAGTTGCAAAATAGATTTGTGAGGGAAGCACCTGCATCTTTGAAGAGCCCTGTGATTTCTCTTCTCTGTATATCAGATCTAGCAGAGGGAACCTCAGTCATTCAACTACAAAATTTAAATACAATGGTAACAGTTGGATCCCGAGGTGGCAGGGGCCAAGTGGCAGCACTCAACCATCAAAGGCAAGGTGGGAGTAGCTACCATAATGGACAGCAGAGGCAAAGCAGCAATCAGAATAGTCTGACTCATGTAGAGCTCTGGCACTGGATAATTAATCACAGTGTTTCTAGAAGTGAAATTGATAGGAAGACTACTACATTCCTACTTAAACGAACAGAAAACTTCCAGGTTGAATGGACAAAAGACTTATTTGAATTACAAAAATAGAGAATCACAGTCCCTCAATTAATTTCCAGACTTGAGCCAGTTTACAGACCCAGAACCCCTTGAATGAATGGGGGTCCAGGTCCCCTTGAGTAAGGACCCCATTGCATTGCCAACAATTTATGTAGTGAATCTTTCTCCCATCCTTCTCCAAGGAGACCTCTGGCCTTTTACCAGGGTAACTGTGCATTGGGAAAAGGGAAATTATCAGACATTTCGGGGACTACTGTACACTGGCTCTGAGTTGACATTGATTCCAGGGGACCCAAAATGTCATTGTGGTCCTCCAGTTAAAGTAGGGGCTTATAGAGGTCAGGTAATTAATGGAGTTTTAGGTCAGGACTGACTTACAATGGGTGCAGTGGGTCCCTGGATGCATCCTGTGGTAATTTCCCCAGTGCCAGAATGCATAATTGCCACAGACATACTTAGCAGCTGGCAGAACCCCCACATTGGCTCCCTGACTGGTAGGGTGAGGGCTATTATGGTGGGAAAAGCCAAACGGAAGTCATTAGAGCTGCATCTATCTAGAAAAACCGTAAGAAGATGGGAAATTGATCACATCCCTGGAGGGATTGCAGAGATTAGTACCACCACGAAGGGTTTGAGAGACACAGGGGTGGTGATTCCCACCACATCCCTGTTCAACTCTCCCATTGGGCCTGTGCAGAAGACAGATGGATCTTGGAGAATGACACTAGATTATTGTAAGCTTAACCAAGAGGTGACTCCAACTGCAGTTGTTGTACCAGATGTGATTTCATTGCTTGAGCAAATTAACACATTTTCTGGTACCTGGTTTGCAGCCACTGGCTTGGCAAGTGCCGTTTTCTCCATCCCTATCCATAAGGCCCAGAAGCAATTTGCCTTCAACTGGCAAGGCCAGCAATATACTTTTACTGTCCTACCTCAGGGATATATCAACTTTCCAGCTTTGTATCATAATCTTATTCTGAGAGACCTTGATTGCTTTTTGCTTTCACAAGATATCACACTGGTCTATTACATTGATGACATTATGTTGATTGGATCTGGTGAGCAAGAAGTAGCAAACACACTGTACTTATTGGTGAGACATTTGCATGCTAGAGGATGGGAAATTAATCCGACTAAAATTCAGAGAGCTTCTACCTCAGTAAAATGTCTAGGGTTTCAGGGCTGTGGAGCCTGTTGAGATATTCCTTCTAAGGTAAAGCATAAGTTCCTGCATTTGGCCCCTCCTATAACCAAGAAAGAGGCATAATGCCTAGTGGGTGTATTTGGATTTTGGAGGCAACACATTCCTCATTTGGGTGTGTTACTCCAGTCCATTTATTGAGCAACCCAAAAGGCTTTGAGTTTTGAGTGGCATCCAGAACAGGCAAAGGCTCTGCAACAGGTCCAGGCTATTGTGCAAGCTGCTCTGCCGCTTGGGCCATATGACCCAGCAGATCCAATGGTGCTTGATGTGTCAGCAGCAAATAGGGATGCTGTTTGGATCCTTTGGCAGGCCCCATAGAGGCCTCCTTCGCAGTGGAGGCCTCTATGCTTTTGGAGTAAGGCTCTGCCATCTTCTGCAGATAACTGCTCTCCTTTTGAAAGACAGCTCTTGGTCGGTTATTGGACTTTGGTGGAAACTGAACGTTTGACCTCGGGTCATCAAGTCACCATGCGACCTGAACTGCTTGCCTATGATGAACTGGGTGCTTTCTGACCCATCTAGCCATAAAGTGAGCCATGCATAGCAGTATTCCATCATCAAATGGAAGTAGTATCTACGTGATCAGGCTTGAGCAGGTTCTGAAAGCACAAGTGAATTACATGAGGAAGTGACTCAAATGCCCACGGTCTCTACTCCTGCTACCCTGCCTTCTCTCCCCCAGCCTGCACTGATGGCCTCATGGGGAGTTCCCTATAATCAGTTAACATAGGAAGAGAAGACTAGGGCCTGGTTCACAAATAGTTCTGCATGATATGCACACACTACCCGAAAGTGGACACTTGCAGCACTATACCCCCTTTCTAGGACTTCCCTGAAGGACAGCAGTGAAGAGTTCTTCCCAGTGGGCAGAACTTTGAGCAGTGCACCTGGTTGTGCACTTTGCATGGAAGGAGAAATGGCTAGATGTGCGATTATATACTGATTCAGGGGCTGTAGCCAATGGTTTGGCTGGATGGTCAGGAACTTGGAAGAAGCATGATTGGAAAATTGGTGACAAGATCTGGGGAAGAGGTATGTGGATGTACTTCTCTGAGTGGTCAAATACTGTGAAGATACTTGTATCCCATGTAAGTGCTCACCAATAGGTGACCTCATCAGAGGAGGGTTTTAATAATCAAGTGGATAGGATGACCCTGAGTGTGGATACCACTCAGCCTCTTTCCCCAGCCACCCCTGTCATCACTGAATGGGCCCATGAACAAAGTCACCATGGTGGCAGGGATGGAGGTTACTCATGGGCTCAGCAACATGGATTTCCACTCATGAAGGCTGACCTGGCTGTGAACACTGCTGAGTGCCCAATTTGCCAGTAGCAGAGACCAACACGGAGCCCCCAATATGGCACCATTCCTTGGGGTGATCAGCCAGCTACTTGGTAGCAGGTTGATTATATTGGACCTCCTCCATCACGGAAAGGGTAGAGGGTTGACCTCACTGGAATAAACACTTACTCTGGATACAGGTTTGCCTATCCTGCATGCAACACTTCTGCCAAGACTACCATCCATGGACTCAAAAAATGCCTTATCCACCATCACGGTGTTCCACACAACATTGCCTCTGATCAAGGCACTCACGTTTTGGCTAAAGAAGTGTGGCAGTGGGCTCATGCTCATGGAATTCACTGATCTTACCATGTTCCCCATCATCCTGAAGCAGCTGGATTGATAGAATGGTGGAATGGCATTTTGAAGTCACAATGCAATGTCAACTAGGTAACAATACTTGGCAGGGCTGGAGCAAAGTTCTCCAGAAGACCATGTATGGTCTGAATCACTGTCCAATATAAGGTACTATTTCTCCCGTAGCTAGGATCCACAGGTCCAGGAATCAAGAGGTGGAAGTGGCACCACTCACCATCACCCCAGTGATCCACTAGCAAAATTTTTGCTTCCTGTTCCCATGACATTATGTTCTGCTGGTCTAGTAGTCTTAGTTCCAGAGCGAGGAATGCTGCCACTAGGAGATGCAACAATGATTCCATTAAACTGGAAGTTAAGATTGCCACCTGGACACTTTGGACTCCTCCTACCTTTAAGTCAACAGGCTAAGAAGGGAGTTACGGTGTCGGCTGGGATGATGAACCCAGACTATCAAGATAAATCAGTCTACTACTCCACAACAGAAGTAAGGAAGAGTATGCATGGAATACAGGAGATCCATTAGGGCATCTTTTAATGTTACCATACCCTATGATTAAGGTAAATGGGAAACTACAATAGCACAATCCAGGCAGGACTACAAATGGTTCAGAGCTCCCAGGAATGAAGGTTTGGGTCACTCCACCAGGAGAAAAACTGTGACCTGCTGAGGCACTTGCTGAAGGCAAAGGGAAAACAGAATGGGTAGTAGAAGAAGGTAGTCATCAGTACCAGCTATGACCACGTGAACTAGCTGCAGAAACGAGGACTGTAACTGTCATGAGTATTTCCTTCTTCTTTTGTTAAATCATGTTTGTGCATGTAAACACTTGTACTAAGAAAATATTTTTATTTTATTTCCTTGTCATTTATCATGTAACATAAGATTTATTGACCTCATATCAGCATTTAAGTATTGTTAACTGTGTGTTATGGATGGTAGTATTTGGGTTGGGGATTGGTGCGTTTCCAGTAGCACAAAGGACAGTTAGATTATGTTAGGCGTAATTATGACCTTATTATTGTCTTTATTTGAATATTATGTATGGTCTGAGGAGATGTGTATGGGTTCAAGTTGACAAGGGATGAACTTGTGACAGTAAATACTGAGTGTCAACTTGGTTGGATTGAAGAATATGAAATATTATTACTGGGTGTGTCTGTGTAGGTGTTGCCAAAAGAGATTAACATTTGAGTCAGTGTGCTGGGGAAGGCAGATCCACCCTTAATCTGGTGGTGCAATCTAATCAGCTTCCAGAGAATATAAAGCAGGCAGAAAAAAATGTAAAAAAGAGAGATGGGCTTAGCCTGCCAGTCTACATCTTTCTCTGTGCTGGATGCTTCCTACCCTCGAACATCGGACTCCAAGTTCTTCAGTTTGGGGACTTGGATTGGTTCTCCTTGCTCTTCAGCTTGCGGACAGCCTATCGTGGGACCTTGTGATTGCACGTGTATATGTGTGTACATGTGTGTGTGTATATATGGTATATATCTCATATATATATCTCATGGATACTATATATCTCCTATTAGTTTTGTCCCTATAAGAGAACCTTGACTAATACAATGGATTACTGGGAGATGGCAATTTATAACTTCTAAATCTGCAATGGCTCATCTGTGAGAGAGAAATGAAATAATAGTTATCCTTCAACCATATCCTGCAATATTACCCTCCTTTCAGAAATCAAGGACAAGTCAATACTTATACCAGAAAGATATTTTTATTTAAAAAAAAACCCTCTATATATGGTAAAATTGATTGTGTTTTGATTGACATCACATTTTACTCTTGTACACATTTTTGGTTTTATCATTGCTGTAGGCAATAGAGAGGAAATTACTTCATAATATCCCTCTGTGTTTGACAATAAAATCCAAGAAAAAGTCTTCCTCCAGTATAGTGAGTTAGGTGATTGAGATGAAAATTCCCAGTTTTATGGGTGGGTAGAGTTGTGAATCATGAGTGCTGTTACCAAAAAAAGGCTACGTTTTTAAGACCAGGATAGGAAATTCTTACATAAAATTATCTCTGTCTCACGCAGCCTTGATTATATGAAACAAACCGAAATTCCTGTTTTTTTAAAAAAGTTTTGAGACATAGTAAATTGGATTTTATTTGCCACAAGATTTTTTTACAACTGATAAAAAAATTTCTTCAATATAATTCTTATTTACCCCAAAACTGTAATCCGCTGACTTGACTTAAAAGCTCTCTTTTTTTGGTCCGAGTGCAGTGGCTCATGCCTGTAATCCCAGCACTTTGGGAGACTGAGTCGGGTGGATTACGAGGTCAAGAGATCGAGACCATCCTGGCTAACACGGTGAAACCTCGTCTCTACTAAAAATCAAACAAAGAAAAAAAAAGAAAAATTAGCCAGGTGTGGTGGCAGGCACCTGCAGTCCCAGCTACTCGGGAGGCTGAGGTAGGAGAATGGCTGAACCTGGGAGGTGGATCTTGCAGTGAACGGAGATTGCACCACTGCACTCCAGCCTGGGTGACAGAGTGAGACTCCATCTAGGAAAAAAAAAACAAACAATTTTTTTTTTCATGCCAGTTGAGTATAATATTCTTTTTCTATTTTTGTATTCTTAATAACCTACTTTGAGCAATTAGTGGAGGAAAAACCATATCTGTGTTCTGCAGATGTACTCAATGGGGCCATCCATTTATATCTGGACATCATCGTATCTGGTAGTTCACTGATAGTAGAACTAGGTGGTAAAGTTGATTCTCTTCTTTTTTCTCTTACAAAATGCATCACAATCTTATAGATATTACAATAGGCTTCACTAGTGGTGTTGTTCTTGATTTCATCAACAGGAGGTACATTTGTATGTGAGTCTGTGTGTCTGTGTGTGCAATCAAAATGGCCGCCTCTTGAAGTAATTACATATTCTCCAGATTCCTAGAGTCACTTTTCCTTTAGTATTGAAGCAAAAAGTTTATTGAACTATCTTCTCACATATTATCGGAAAACTAGCATATATTTCCCATAGCTACATTGATTCCTGTTGGGTTTGATCTGTGGGGGGATGTCACTTGCATTTTTTCTGATCGCTTCTGACTTCTAGTTCTTGCTCTATTGAATTATAAAGTTCTTCTCAACCTTTCACTTCCTGTCTGTAAGGCCATATTTCACTCTGCTTTACACTGTCCAAACTGTTTACTACTAAAGACCTCTGAGTCTAGAATATGTGCATAGCAGACTTTTCTGAAGGACTTGGGGGACTAAAGGAGAATTATATAAAATAGGCAACATATTTGAGGTAATCTAACCTTCAGCGTTAGACAGCCTTGGTCTTAAAAGTCACCTAATCATTCTCATTGCAGTTAATCATCATTGGTTATATATTTGACTTTGGCTTCAGCCTATTGCCATGCTGTTGGATTTCCCTTTCTTCCTTCAGCTGTTTTCCCTCTCTCTTCAGCTTGCTAATCTCTAACCCAAAATTCCTGTTCATTTCTTCTATAGAATAGTTTATTCATATCCTTGAGTAGAAGAATATTAACAAGAATGGCTATACTTGCTCTGAAGGTCTTATCTCTGTTGCCAGAATACCCCTTGATATAATTTATATGGTCAGCTCATAACCTAAAAATGTTTTTCTAAAGAATGATACATACTAAAAATATTATAGAATAAATGATATATCTGGGGTTTGCTTGAAAATAATGTGAGGGAGAGGAATGGGTAAACATAGAGATGAAATGATATTGACTATGGGTTGTTGTGTCAATATTGTTGTGTTATATCAATATTGACCATAAGTGCTGAAGCTGGGTGATAGGTGCATGGGAGTCCATTATATTTGTTTACTTTACTTTTGTATATATTTAAAATACTCTATAATAACAAGCTAAATTTTTTTCTACTATTTATTGTAATATGTAGTATATGTTCTATAAATAAAATTATAATAGATAATTAAGTAGATAATTACTCTAAGCCAATGTAAAAGATTAATAGACTAAAACTCAGGGTAAAAGCAGATATTGGAAGGGAGGCAAACTTAAGAGTACATTGAAAAAATTGTAAGGAGAGACACAATGATAACAAATATATTTGTTACCTTCCAGGGCACAAAAGATTACCAAAACTTAGTGGCTGAAAACATCAGACATTCATTATCCCAAAGTTGTGGGTCAGGAATCGGGGCAAAGTTTAAGTGGATTTCTCAGGATCAGGATGCTTTGCAAGGGTGCCATGAAGTTGTTGGCTGGAGCTCCAATCATACGAGGCTGGGCTAGATGAATATCTACTTCCACAAACACATTTATATAATTCTTGGCAGGTCTCAGATCCTCGCTGGCTGTTGTCCAAAGACATCATTTTCTTGTCCACATGGTTCTCTCCATAGGGAAACTCTACAACATGGAAGAGATTTCCCTTAAAGAGTGATTGAGGTAGGAACTCCAGGTGGAAGCCACAGTCTTTTTGTAATCCAATCTCAGATGACAGACCGTTGCTTTTCTATATTCTAATTTTTAGAAGTATGTCTATTTTTTAGAATAAGTTAGGAGGAGGGTATCATTTGGGGCCATGTTAGAGGGTGCCTACCATAGTCTGGACTTTGGGCTCCAATAATTTATATTTCTCTCACATTCCAAATGCATTAATTCCCTCCCAAGGTCCCCAAAGTCTCATATCATTATAGCATCAGCTCAAAGTCCAGGATCTCGTCAACTAAGTCAGGTCCGGGTATGGATGAGATTTCTCAGGGTTAGTTCCAAAGCTCAGCTCCTTTTATGGAGTTTCTCTTACTACAGAGACCTGTGAAAATAAAAATCCAGGTTCTCTGCTTCTCACACATCAATATACAATGGTGAAACAGGTATAGGATAAACACTAAATATTCCTTCAAAAACAGGGAAAATGCCAGGGGCGGGCACAAAGGAGTCTCTGATCCATAACAATTCTGAAGTCTAACTGGGCAAATGTTGGAAATTCCTTAATTAGGTCTTAAGGCCTAGCAATAAGTCTCTATGGCTGTTGGCTCTGCCCTCTGGAATTATACTAGTCAACCCAGGCTGCTATCAAAATACCACCAGCCGGATGTCTTAAACAACAGAAATTTATTTTCCCACATTTCTGAAGGCCAGAAGTCCAAGATCAAGGTGTCAGCAAGATGGTCTTTCTTCCTGGCTTGCAGATGGCTGCCTCCTCATTGTGTCTTCACATGGTCTTTCCTCTGTGTATGTGCAGAGAAAGATGGGGAGAGAGAGCGAGACAGAGCATGTGCGTGAGAGAGAGATAATACCAGTACAGCATGAATATAGAGATTAGAGGAACAATTTTATACATTATTCATGCCAATCATCATAATAATTTCCCAGGATGCCTTTATTGTAGGTGAAGGTAAAACCACTAAAAATTCCACCAGATAAATCAAAATCATGTTATCTAGCACTTAAAGAATTATGTAATTGTACTATTATTTGATTATACTTTTTATCTAATACAACCTTGATTTTGTTAATATTTCTTCTACTCATTTATTCAACAAATTATTGTTAACCACTTACTAATTGCTAGGTATTGAGGTTACAATGGTTTCCACCTTAAAAGAGCAAGCAAATTTTCGTTTCTAATTCTATAGGGTGATGTAATTTTCTATGTAAGAAAGTACCTTAACTGAAATAATTTTTTCAGGCATTTCATAGACTTCATAAATTGTTCCATTTTTGTAAATAGTTTGAAAAAATAATTTTTTCATGAACATGTTTAAAAGCTAGAAGAACAATTGAAATATCCTAAATACAGGAATATTTTAAAATTTAATTTATATTTTAAATATGTATGGGCTTTTCCATATCTGGCAGAGATGATACTTGTGGTTTACACTGAAACAGGTAGCTCAATTATTTATACTCTTTAAAAGTGACTGTCCCTATGGAAGACTCAATAAGAGAAGGAACGATGCTCAGAAATCCCCTGGCTCACTGTCGCCTGAATCAAGAGCTACATTTTAAGATTAGTGCTTGGAAGATAAACACTGCAGCCTCCAAGGGAGATGATCCTCACTGGGTATCAAATGACTCCAAGTGGGAGAACAGAGAAACGACTCAGCTGTTGACCAGCAGAGCTAAGTAAATATTTACTCCACAAATGTACACATTTGCTATAATAACATCACCCCTACTCAGCCACCGCAGTAGATAAATAGATATTTTAGCTTCCTCCCAGGAATATGGCATTCATAGGATATTAAGTTATGTAGCTTTTGGTGGGATGTTAAAGAGAATTTCTGTACAGATAAATATACTAGATACTTGATAATTCTTTGGATAATTTAACAGAGCCCCAGCCAATGTTCTTTGTGGTCAGAGGCCGTCACTTGACTAGGCTAAAATATCACCTGCAAGTCTCCTCTAGTCAGCATGCTCTGCTCTGCTAATGCCTGGCACAGAGAGGTGCTCTGCCCCACTGGGAGAATATTACTCAATATTAGGAATGACCTGATATCCGACATTCATTTTGACAAATGAAATATAGTCCTAGAGTCTTTTTGCAGTTCCATCTTCCAGGCCATTACTGAAGGCACGGTGTACAGAAACACAATTACCTTTTTTTTTCTCCCTTTGCTAGAAATGGCACACACACTGCCAATTTTCCTTCCAAAATTCAGAAGTGATACAACAATTAAAATGGATTTCTGTGTAGAAAGTGGTGAGGCTAGCAGCTCAGCGTTTTTTCACTTAAAAGCTGAAAATTGTATTTTCAAACAGTCTTCTAATTAGAGGAGATTTTGTAAGCTTGCTTTGATTCTTTGCCTTTGATTCTTTGAATACTGAGTTGTCTTGGTTGGGATGTTTTAGTTTGTGTAGTAAAGCCCACCTTATCATTTTCTCAGTGTAGGGAAAAGTCCTAGTTAATTAAGTCATATCCATGAATTGCATCCATTTCAATTATTTTTGAGATGTGATGCAATAGTAAATGTTCTTTAGAAAAATCACATTATATGAGTCATAATCTAATTCTAAACCACCTGAAACGTAACTAAGTGAATGAGGAAAATATGCCACTGAAAAGAAGCTGCAAAGTAGAGACATTTTTCTTGAGTTTATAATTGCTATAGACTCTTTGGTGTGACGTATTGAACAAGTTACAAGAGCCTCAGTATGGCTAAGAATCTTTGTTTCACTGTAGCCTCACAAGAACAAAGGAGAGATTCCTAATTCATGTGTGATGTTGTTCTTCATTTGTCATGCTGTTTTTTTTTTTTTTTTTTTTTTTTTTTTTTTTTTTTTTTTTTTTAAATTAC
>NW_016822711.1:81942-90572 GCF_001698545.2 Rhinopithecus bieti | reverse complement strand
TTTTTTTTTTTTTTTTTTTTTTTTTTAAGAATTACCAGCAGTTCTTTTCAACCAGGTTAAAAAAACAAAACAAAACAAACAGGTTCACTTTTGCCAGATATCTTAGAATGAAGAAAACCACAGTGCAAGTCAGGCAAAAGGAGAAATCTTGAATAATCATTTTTCATTGTGTAAGTTGCTGTGAGATTCTCTGGTTTTTGTAATAAACAGTGCATACAATGAATGGAAGAGAAAATACCAAGTGTCTCAGAAGTCCATCTCAGAAACTGTAAAATGAGAAAAAAGCCTTCTAAAAACTCTCTGAATATATCTCTCAGGACTGAAAGAACTATAACTATTTTAGGTCTGCCCTTCTGACCTCACTTTCTTTCTAGCAAGTCAACAGAATTCAATAATCAAATGCTTCAAATGATGCCAAAAGGTCTGACATAATGCGCGAGCACAGTTATTGGAGTTACAGCTGGGAAGAGGCAGAAACCATAGGTGGGTCTTTGTTGAGTCTAGGTCTGATTCAAAACCAAGAGAAAAACCATAAAAGCATCAAGCTAAGAAGACAATTGTATGTTTGGCCTTCCTGTACAGACAATGGTAGGACTATTAGACTTCCACATTGTTTTAAAGTGAGTTCCTGGATTTCCTGTATCATAAATTCCCTTTCTGAGACTTTCAGAGCCACACATATTCAAGGACAAGGCACCATGTAAAAACAAGATTTAATTAGGGACCCAGGAGGTGGTGAAGATTTAGTATTATGCAATCAAATTAAATATTCTTCTGTAACTTTTAATTTTCTTACAACTTAGTAAAGTTTCTCAGAATACAAATAAATCTAATGGAGAATAAGCCCAAGTGATTAACTCAATAGTGGCAAATGCTATGACCTTCTCAGAGGGCACTCGGTTTTCCACTTTTGTCTGAATTCATTTCAAGAAGAATTAAATTAAAAAATAATGTGGAAAATTGTCTGACCCAGTGTGCAAAAATTCAGGGTTCTGTCAGAAAGAATAAAATTGTGCCATATGTCTAAGAATTTACAGAATACCATTTAAAATTCTAAGTGTCCACTGTGGAATAGCTAGGAAAGCACTGGGGTCTAGTTCCGGTTTCATTCATTTACTCATTCACTGTCTCACCCATTTAGTCTTTCCATAAATATTTGTTGAGAACTACCATATGCTAGGACCTGAGGTAGGCACTAGTGATACAATGTTGATCAAAATCAGATTTTGTTCTCCAAAGTTTGTTAGCCTAGAGACAGGAGGTATATGTTTCCAAATAATTGCTATATTATAGATTCAAAAAGAACATGACGCTATGGGTGTAGACCTCAACCAATCTAGGCATATAGGAAGCGTTCCTTGAAGAAGCAGGATTTAAGTTTTGATCTAAAGGAGGAGTAGGAAGAGTTCATTATGTGAAGAAGGAAGGACATTCACCTAGAGGGAATAGCATATACAAAAATCATGGGGAAGCAGAGAGCACAGTGTTTTGGAGACATTAAAGCAAGTGTTCCTAGGGACAACAAAATCCTAAAAGTAATGAGTAAGCTAAGTGTCTAGATCTTGGTTCCTAAATATCACTTTTTACTAAAAAGAGACAGTACTCCTCAGAGAAAAGGCCAAATTTTCCAGGACATCTTGATGTATCAGAAAGTAAGAAAGTGCTGAAAGAATAAAGGGACTTGGAACTTGTCAAAATAACACTGAAGCAACTCCAGGAGGCTCCTTTTGGCCAAATTTCTGATGATTTGAGTACCAAAATAAATGATGATAGCAATAGATTATAAAACATGGCATAAAATAATAAACCATGAGTCCATGTTGATCAAATTACTAGGCAAAAATAAATTAAAATTTGATAACAAATAGGATATTCACATAGTCTCAAATTATGTTCTCACAAATACTTGCTAATTACACAGAAAAAAATAATACTTCACAATGGAGGACCCTGGCAACACCACTGTAACAAAGTTAACATCAATAGTATTGGTACAAAATGAAATTGTGTGCCACTTTATAGTAATCAGTGGGAAGAGTACAGATCATTTCTTTCACATTCCTACAAAAGTACAAAACTAACATGAAGGAAAATCAGAACAATCTAAATGGAAGGAAATTCTCCAGAATAATTGGCTTGTAATCGTCAAGTTTCAAGGTCCTGAAAGTCAAGGGATTGTATGAAAAACTGGTCCCAGTTGAAGGAGACTAACGAAACATGACACATGACTCCAAAATGGAGCTTTGGCTCTAAGGGAAATTATTTGGGTACTTTGTGAAAGTTGACTGAGTTCCAAGAGATGAAGTGACCTTAAGTTCCTGATTTTGATGGTTGCATTTTAATTATGTAGGGGAATGCCCTTGTTTAGGAAAAAAATGCGTTGAAGTATTTCGAGGTGATGATACATCATGTCATCAGTGTGTGCACCCAAATGGTTCCTGAAAACAATTATGTGTACTATACTTCGAAGCTTCCTAGAAGTTTGAGATTGTTTCAAAATAAAAAATAAATCAGTTAATTAAAAAAGACAAAAAAAGGTCAATGTTGCTAGAAACCTTGGACTTCAATTTCCACATTGGGACAATAAAGAAGGTAACTGAAATCCATGAATCTCAGCTCCAGTTGTACTGCAGTGTGCTAACTAGCCCCCACGAATGACATACAAGGTGGAAAAAATGTGCATTACCTTTTTATTGCTATGTAACAGAACACCCCGAATTTGGTAGACCAGAAGTTTGGGATGGCCTGAGTTTTCTGGTGAAGGCAGAAATCAAGTTGTTGGCTTGAAGCCCCACCTTCTTGCTAGCTGTCATCTGGGGACTGCTCTCAGCTCCTAGGGAATGTCCTCAGGTCCTTCCCTCATAGCCCCCTCTATCTCAGCAAGAGAGAGCCTCCCTTACATCAAATCTCTCTCACATTTTGAATTTTCGTTCTCGTCTGTTAACTGTCTGCCGTAAACTCTCTGCTTTTAAGGGCCTTGTATGATTAGGTTAGGCCAGCTAGATAATTTTTCCATCTTAATGGATTAGTAACCTTGATTATGTCTGTAATATCCCTTTTGCCATATTATATAACAGAATCATAGGAGTAACAGCAGTGGGAAAGATTGTGGGGGCCCTCATAGAATTCTGCCTATGACAAAATAGTCGAGAAAAATGAATTTGGGTCTGTTATCAATCAATACAGGTAAAGAAAAAAGAGTTTCTGTTTCCCTGATTCATGAATTGGGGGTTGAGGAATTCTAGACTGTGGTCTCTGAGACATCATCAGCAGTGAAGTTATTTGATTTGTCTTTATTAGGCTGCAAGAGCAGGCATGGACTGTTTCTGATTTACTGTTTCATTGCTAGCACTTAGCTCAATGCCTCAAACCTAGTGGATGCTCCAAAGTGAGGGTATAAAGAATAAATAATAAGTGAATAATTATATATGGCAACCAAAAATTTATTTTCTTATTTGACAAATCCAAATCTTCAATGCTAGTCCCTCAGTGAATTATTCTTGCAGAATAGCCAGGTTAAGAAGACATCTGACAGTTAATTTCCAGTTCCATTTTGATAGATAACATTTCTGTGTATATAGAATTCTGGAGGGATTTTTTTAAGTAAATGTAATTTGCCAAGACTTGGAACATACCCATTTATCAATAGAAGAGGAAAATACATTTAGTGTGAAAGGATCTTATGATGCTATACTGTTCCAATTAACAGATATAATAATGAAAGCTTGAAACATTCCTATATAAGGGTATAGGAGGAAACACTTTTAAAGATTATTTTGGAAATAGCTTTGTTGCTTTTTAATATTATGAAATGCAAATATGCTCAAGATAAAAAATTGGAAAATAAAGAAGGTATAAAGAAAATAAAGATAATTTGTTATCCACAAGTCAAAGATAATTGCTCTCAATATTTTGATAGATATCCTTTTCACACATTTTCCTCTGCACCTATGGGTGTCAACACACCAGCATATACACATACAGTTCTATATAGATAATGCAGTTCTATATAGATAGTTTGCTCTTTTCATTTAGAAATATATCAAGATATATTTTCTTGACAATACATACGATCATTTTTAATAGCAACAAGGTATTTTATTTTATAGTTGTCATAACATATTTTATTTAGCCAATCTTTCCTGACATACTACTAAATAACTTCCAATTTTTCTAGCAGCATACATATCACTTCAACGAACATTCTTGTACATCAATCTTTGAACTCTGGCTTAATTATTTCTGTAAAATAAATATCTAAAAGTACTATTGATAAGTCAAAGGGTATGCAAATCTTGATATTTTCAGATTGCCCTCAGAGATGTTTAACCACATAAGTAGATTGTAAAGTACCTGTTTGCCCTTGCCAACAACAGATATTAACAACTAAATTTTTTTTCTTTGTTTTTTGAGACGGTGTCTCGCACTGTTGCCCGGGCTGGAGTGCAGTGGTGTGATCTCGGCTCACTGCAACCTCTGCCTCCCAGGTTCACACCATTCTCCTGCCTCAGCCTCTCGAGTAGCTGGGATTACAGGTGCCCGCCACCATGCCTGGCTAATTTTTTTGTATTTTTAGTAGAGATGGGGTTTCACCTCATTAGCCGGGATGGTCTCGATCTCCTGACCTCATGATCCACCTGCCTCAGCCTCCCAAAGTGCTGGGATTACAGGCATGAGCCACCGCACCCTGCTAAATGTTCAATATTTTCCAGTTTGACATATGAAAATGATACAATGTTTTAATTTGTATTTCTTTTTATATAGTATTTTAAATCTTTATTTCTCTTTTGAGTTTGAAAAATATTTTAAGGTGAGGTTTTATAAATAGCTCTTAGACATTATTTTTTTTTTTCTTATCACTTTGCCAGAAACTACAGTTTTACCATTTTAAAATATTTGTCATTTTCTACATCATTTTCAAGTGCATCAGTGTGGTGGGCAACCTCTAAAATGGTGCCCAAGGATCTTAAGCACCTGATATTCACAACCTTCTGTAGTCTCCTCCCCTTGAGTATCAGCCAGCCCTGTGATTTGCTTCTTTGTACAGCCAGCATAACATGGAAAAGGGAATGGAATATTGCTTCTGTGATCAATCTCATGATTTCTATCTTGTTAGCAGATTCTCTCTGTTGCCTTCTTAGTTTGCATGCTCTGGTGAAATACCCTGCCATGTTGGAGAGACCCTCCTGACAAGGAATTGAAGATAGCCTCTGGCCAAGAGCCAGCAAGCAATGGTCAACAACCCATGATGAAATGATTTCTACCAACAGTCATGTGGTCATATAAGTGGATCCTTCCCCATTTGTGTCTTCAGATGAGACCCTAGGTCTGGCTAACACCTTGATTATGACCATTGCCGTACTCATTCTTGCCACACCCATTCCATTCTTGCCATACCCATTCTATTATTCCAGTATCTCCAATGTTTATGATGTAAAGTTTCTTATGTACAGAAGTGTGACTCTAGCTTTTATTTTATAGTGTATGGATTAAATATTTATGTTGAAATTTCATATCATGAGTTATTATATATTGTATGGCAATTGGGGGGTGATTTCAGTGTAACCAAATGGAACTTTTGGTCTTATGTTTGTTTATTTTTGACAAAGAAAGATGATAAAAGCTCTTGTAGATGAACTGTAAGTTTCTTAGTCTGAAAGATGGTGTTGGAAGAAGAATAAATAATTACATTTACTTAACATTTTCTGTAATGAGATTTTGTTTGCCTTATTAATTACTTGATGTATTTGATGTATTTGTGTCTTGTTTTTGTTAAAGAACTTATTGGATATATACTCAACATTTTACTCTTCAACTAACACTGAGGTTTTTAAGGACACTCCTGTTTTGATTTCATGATAAACATGGGAAATTTTATAACAATTTATTTGCATGTACTTGTATTTATATATACATATTTGAGAATATGCTTACTTTGTGTCCTGACTCATCTAGATTCTGTTAAAAATAAAAGATAAATATCTTACTTTTAAATTCTGGCATGCATAATTCCCCTGAGAAATGTTCCCTGGGAGGGTTGGGAATTATATAAAGGCACCCCCATTTTGTCTTGAGAGGATTTGAAATCACCTCAGTTTCCTGGCCTAGAATAATAACAGTTGTCTCTCAGCAGTTCTGTATTAATGTGGGTGAAAGTAGTTAAAGATTTAAGACATTTTATGAACATAAGGGAATTATCCATGAATGTCTCATTTGGTCCTCTGCTTATAAGGCATTGTCAGGGACCTAGAAATTGTAATTTAGGGAAAAAAGAGAAAGCCTCTCTTGCTTCCCACATTACCTTCACCTCCTGTACTCCTTGACTCCTGCCTTCACATTAAATATCACCTCAAGAGATTCCTTTGAGAAAGGGAGAGTAACATTATTTTCTTTTCATTTAAATGTCCATTATTCCAAGAGATAGAGCTAAAATTTAATAACACCTTATTGGGATTTTCTTCATACATTCACTAAGTGTAAGTTTCCACATTTTCACAAAATATTGAATTCAGTAGTGAACAAAACAGATTCATGGTTTTATCTACCAAATACTTAGCTATTTCTATTTTATTCTCATATAAAAGAGGTTGACAACACAGGAATTTGAAAGGTGAAAGTTAGTGGTAGACTGAAGTGGGTCAGGGGGAGAACCCAGAATAAATAGATGGATGGAGAAGAGGAAATAGATCACCTCATTCGCAATTGTACCCTAATCAAGCCACTTTTGAGTAACCACACATTGTGTTCTAAACGAAAGAGATTATTTACTTCCCTTCTGGCCCAAAGTCAGATTCTTCTTCCTAGTATGAACTTTCAGCACTTTATTTTGATTAGTTAAGAGAAGTCCAAAAATCCATGCTAAATATCAAGAGAATTATTAGCTTTGGCAATTCAAAAAAATTAGAATTTATGATGTTTCCTATGTAGGAGTTAAGAAATTAATCTACTTTTCCTGAGTACAGAGAAAAAGCACTATCTTCAATGCAAACTTCAACAGAATCTACATTTCAGAAAGAAGATGGGGACTGACCCACTTAGAGCATCTCCAGTCCTCATTACAGAACACTGAAGTAGTAAGATGATAATTTAACATAAGAAAACTGCCTTCCTGGATTTTCCTTGAGAAGTGATTAATATGTAAGAATGGACAACGCAGGGTTTCACTTCTACCTTCTCCATTTGATGACTTTCAGAACGACCAGATATGCCATGCATGGTGATGGAGAACAAGAACGATGGTTTGAAATCAGAACAATGGGATTCCCCCCAGCACTGGTACCTATTAAATCTATTTGAATCTCAGTTTTCTCATTAGTAACAATCTCAGAAGGATTGTTTTAAAATTCATTGATAAAAAGTGTGAAAAGTGTTGCCGTACACATTACCCTTGTGATTTTTATTGCTTCGTGTGAGTAAATTCCAGAACATTCTAAGAGCAGCAGCATGATTTAGTTATTCAAACACAGATGCTGTGACAGAAATTTAACTCTGCCATTCATAAGCAGCATGAAGAATTTAAATCTTCATTCCATTCCTTCAGGGTACATCCAAAGATATGCCTGCATAAGGGATCCCTGGAAAGCTTTTGTCAATTGACATAAAATTTTAAAATAGACTTTGAAGTTCATCATGTAAATTTTAAATATTAAAAGAATTCAACTAAAATATTTTTTCTAAAAATATATTTTCTTTCATCTACCACACAGAAAAACACCAGCCAGTCTTGTTATATAAATGACACCATTTTAATTAATATGTTTTAAGAGAAACCAATCCTTGAATTAGTTATTGTTGAATTAAGTTGCCATGTCCCTTGCAGTCAACAGAAAGTGACTGCAGAGAAAGGTGAAGTTTGAGGTAATATTGCTATCTGTTCCTGAAAAGATGTGAGGCAGTGGGATGAAAGGAAGAGGGGATCATAGCCATTTCTCTAGTTCCCAGAAGGATATATTGTGATCATTAGGCTTCTCTGACATATTCAGTGGATGAACTTGAGTGCCCTCCTTCATGATCTACGATAGCCAACATGTATTTGGAGCGATGGGAGTGTGCAGGTAATGGATTATAGCATAGAGATGAAGAGTATGAATTTTAGCTCCAAAAAGACCTGTATTTGAATCTCAGTCATTCTAGTTCCTGGCTGTGGGATCTTAAGAAAATTATTAAATTTCTGTAAGTATCATCTTCTTCACATGAAATGGAGCAATAATCATAACAATTGTTACCAGAGTTGTAAGAATTAAATGGAATAATATAAGTAGAACACTAAATCTTGTACTTTATGAGAGCTCAATAAATAGGAACTTTACATATATTGCTATTTTCCATGTGCTCTTAAATTATGTATAAAAATGGAGACGTAGTCATATATTTTAATGATATTCCTAAGTTTCTGAGCCCATTCAACCTCATATTCAATACACATATATTTCTCATTTTATAGCATCATTTTTCTTTTTTTTAAATTTTTTTTTTATTATACTTTAAGTTCTAGGGTACATGTGCATAACGTGCAGGTTTGTTACATATGTATACTTGTGCCATGTTGGTGTGCTGCACCCATCAACTCGTCAGCACCCATCAATTCGTCATTTATATCAGGTATAACTCCCAATGCAATCCCTCCCCCC
>NW_016822711.1:73401-77488 GCF_001698545.2 Rhinopithecus bieti | reverse complement strand
TTTAGCTGTGCCCTGTCCCCAGAGGTGGAGTCTACAGAGACAGGCAGGTTTCCTTGAGCTGCTGTGAGCTCCACCCAGTTCGAGCTTCCCAGCGGCTTTGTTTACCTACTTAAGCTTCAGCAATGGCGGGCTCCCCTCCCCAGCCTTGCTGCTGCCGTTTCGGTTAGATCGCAGACTGCTGTGCTAGCAAGGAGGGAGGCTCCGTGGGCTTGGGACCCTCCCGGCCAGGTGTGGGTATAATCTCCTGGTGTGCCCGTTTGCTTAAAGCACAGTATTGGGGTGGGAATTACCCGATTTTCCAGGTGTTGTGTGTCTCAGTTCCCCTGGCTAGGAAAAGGGATTCCCTTCCCCTTGTGCTTCCCAGGTGAGGCAATGCCTCGCCCTGCTTCAGCTCTCGCTGGTCGGGCTGCAGCAGCTGACCAGCACCAATTGTCCGGCACTCCCCAGTGAGATGACCCCAGTACCTCAGTTGAAAATGCAGAAATCACCAGTCTTCTGTGTCGCTCGCGCCGGGAGTTGGAGACTGGAGCTGTTCCTATTCGGCCATCTTGCTCCGTGCCCCTCAGCATCATTTTTCTTATGCTTTCTTTTGTAATATAGATGTAGTCCTGATAAACTAAATCAATATTTTCTAAACCAAATTATATTTGGTAATGAGGGGTAAGTATTACACTAGAGAAACATATTCTTTTAAAGGAGTAATTTTCAAAATGTATTAAAATACATATTCTTTTGAAAATCTGATAATAGCTACGTATCTGTTTTCTACCAAAATGCACAAATCCTTACATGCACCAAACTGTATGTATAATTAAAGGCATATATGGACCTTCCCTACAATTTTTTTAGAAATTTTTAATGAAGTGGCTAAGCATTTGAGCCAATAGCTCAACCATTATTTACCAGTTGTATACAGTCAAATGTATGTAAGGTAACTTCTAATGAAGTACCTTACATTAAATTTAATGTTTAATTCCATCTGAAAGATGTCATATGTCAAAATGTTTGCTAATAAAATTATTTTAAGCCTAGGCATATTAACTATGCTGTACCTAGCAGTTTCGTATCCAGTAAATAAACTGTCACTGGAGTACCATTAATGTTAGTGTCAGGTGGAAACATCAAATTACACAATCTGATTAATTACTTTTCTTTTGTGTTTCTTCTGTACCAAAGAGCCAGAAAACATCTTTTTTCTTTTTTTCTAGAGCCATTTTTTTAAAACTCTGTATTTTCAGTAAACATCTTTTAGAAATTTCTATGAAGTACTTATTCTCCCAGCATATCAAGATCTAACAGGCATTTGAATCTTAAAATGAGTCAGCAAGGTGGTAAGTTTACAACTAAACACTCAGTTTCACTCCAACACTCGATATTGTATTAAAGTTAATGCAACATGGTGTTTTAGTATTTAAAACATCAAATTATTAACAGACTCCAAAGACTTCCCTGCCCCAAAATTTGATATTTCTTTTAATAAGATTAAATCCCAGTGACACCTTCTGAATCTGAGTTTAAAGATCGGTTTCAGAAGAGATGAGATCTTAAGGAAATGTAGTTTAGCTATTATATAATCTTTAAAATTTCATTTCTGAAGTTGAACATTAACCGAGGATAACCTAGGTTACCATCTCATTTGCAATTCGATCTTTATGTCTCCAAAATTCAACTAAGGGAGCCCAATTGTTGGCTTCACCTTTTTTTTTTTAACTATGGAATTCTGATAATCTGTTTTATTACAAGATTTACATTCTTTTGTTTGCTTTAATGGCATTAGGTAAATCAAGAGGCATGTAAAAGCAATTCCCATCGTGGTACTGAGAAACAGCCTACGCTGGCAGTTGGTTGGGTTGTTGATCTTGTGCATCTGACATGTGTAAAATGACAGCAGGATCACTCAGGAAATTCAATATACCCACACACAGCAGCCAAATATGTCAGCTTATTTTGGGAACCACTCTATCATGAAGATGCATTTGTTCTTGGAGCAGCCTCAGAAAGCCTCCTCTTTATCCAACTGTCTCTTGATTAAAGAAGCAACTGATGTATGCTACGTAAAGAATGGTCTTTCTCTGGAAAAGTTGTCTTTTTGTCAATATTTTTCTTATTGCAAGGAAGATATTTTATTGCTAAATATTTGTCAATTGTCTGTTTTGGTAGCACAGAATGAAAGATGGTTCCTGGAAGGCTGAGCACAATCATCTGATAAATCACAAATAGTAAATCCTTGTAATAACATATATGACATTTTTATCATATAAATAATATGCTTCTGAAGCAGGATGTATGGCAATGTATCTGCTGTTTGTTTAAAATGTTAGATTTTTATTCTTTATGCTCCTAGTATAGTTCACCAAAATTATTTAGCAACTAAAATTTAAAATTAATTCAAATGCTATTTTGTGTTTTATTAGAACATCTAGATAAAAGCAAATAATACTATATTAATTGTGACTAAAAATTAAGAATGATATTTGTTAGGGCACTAAATCATGCTTTTCCTCTTTCATTCCCTTGAATTGTTTTCTTTATTTTACCTATAATTTCTACCCTATCTTGGGATTTGCTGTTCATGTAACTTCTCTTACTAATTCTATCCAGGATAGCCAAAATAATACTTTATAAACAATAAGTGACAAAAATGATATATTGAAAGTAGGTAAGCACCTCTGTCTTATTAGTTTCTGGGACTTGACACTACTGAATTGCTTTTAGATTCAGCAAGCATTTCACAAAACTCACAGAAAAATAAAATAATCATCAATATCTTGCAAGGACAAGCAATGCTTCACTGGTTGAGATGTGTCAGGTAGGTTTGGAGCATTTTTTCTCTGTGTGATGTAGATTAAACGTTTCTAATTAAAACCAAGAACTGTGATAAAACTGTTTGCCTTTTTGAGCTTGTCTACTAAAAAAATATATTTTTTTCTTGTTTCTAACCAGCCACACATTAAACCTCTCCAAGATCAAATTGTTCTTTGCTTACATTGCAGTTAACAATTCATTTTCTCCCCAAAATTAAAACTACAAATACAACATTCCTCTATACTTTCTAGTTGTTTGAGATAAACTTAATTTCGAGTAGTTTCCATATGTTTTTTATGAGTCAAATGCTGTTGAGTTTTGAAATGGGCAGTTTCTAGGAGGAATCATTTCTCCACCATGTTTGGCATTAACCACACGGATAGTGCATGATGATTAATACTTCTAGAATGATGAAACATTCCCTGCATTGAATAAGTACAGATGGTGCTGATTGTTTTTCCTACTTGTCATTGACTTTTAACTCACATTCACATTGAGTCCCAAAGCGTTATCCTCTTGGTGAAGAATAATGATGAAGATGTGACCTCCAGGTTAAAGATGTGACTTGTCAGTTGTTTTCAGACTCTGGCATCCAGAGTTGAGAACTCTTTTCCTGTTGCTCAGTGACCTGGCATTAGCACTTTGTAAAGGCAAGATATGTACCTTTATCGCATCCCTGTTCTCTCTAGTCTGTACCTCAACTCTGAATCTCCAATCTCTCCTTCCTTGTTCTATGGGCTTCAGGAAGGGTTCCAGAAACCTCTTAAATTCCTTTTCATTTGTGCAAACACCACATACATGCACACACACATACATACATATTCAGTGCTTAGTGGAGTGCCTGTCACAAACTATTAATAAAGTTTGGTAAAGTGCTGATAAAATAAAAGAATAACCAATGAAATTAATTACATTGAAATATGAAGGAAGGTTCCAGTCAACTTTGGAGTTGGATGAAAACGTTTTGTTTTGTTGCTGATTCTATCAAGGTAAATATGAGGAAAGATTCATTATTTGAGGGGATAGAGAGATTAATGTGGATATCATTTATAAATTAAATACATTGATAGACACTAACATTTCAAAATAATTCCTAAGCTACAACTACAAGGTGATTGGTAATTTTCTGAAAGTAATATAAATGTTACATTGTGAAAATAAATTATATATGTATAACTAGTTAGTTACTGTTTATTAGGTTTATAGTTTTGTTTAAGAAAGTGATCCTGAAATTATTTTTCTTTTTTTTTTTTTTTTTTTTTTTTTTTTTTTTTTTTTTTTT